>NW_028122799.1:0-141287 GCF_965194805.1 Balaenoptera borealis | reverse complement strand
GCGTATAAATTGGGAAAACTAAAAATCAGCAAGGCACAGGCACCCCAAAGTTTAGGGCTGCTCTGTTGACAAGAACCTCCACTTCGTTACACCTTAAATATCCCAGGAAAGAGAAAAATGGATAAAGAAGTTGTGGTCCTTTTGTACAATGGAATATCACTCAGCCATGAAATCAACGTCATAAGGCTAGTAGCAGCATGATGAGTGGATTTAGGTACGACGATTCTAAGTGAAATAAGTCACACAGAAAAAGACACTTATCATAAGATATCACTTATAGAGGGAATGTAAAAACCGCTACCCTTGAACTGAATTACAAAACAGAACAGAGTCACACATTTAGAAAACACACTATGGCTGCTTAACGGGAAAGGTGAGGTGGGGTGATGCCTAAAACAAGGGTTTCAAATTAGCTCAGAGACCGTTCCATAAACCCAATATGTAATAGACAAGACCTACTCCTTGCTCAGTGATCTGGACTCAAAACCCCCTATTCACCGCCCAAGAATATATCTGACTAGTAAGAATCTTAAAACCTATGTACTGATATCCCTCTGTAAGTGAGTCAAGTGGGTGTAAAGCGGCATAAACACAGCAATGAAAAGCAGCTAAACCCCTTTATAAAAATCAATCACTTTTAAAAACCCGTGAAACAAAGACAGTGAAAGAGAGAGAAATTCTTACAAAATTCGTTCAAGGGCTGTGATGCCACCTGGATTGACCATATCTAGACCCACAGCTGATTGAGGCATAAGGGTGGACACTCTTGGGGCTGAGAGGTTTGGTGAGGTTGGGTGAGCAAACGCAGACCCTTTAGAGTAATACTGCGTGGTACCCATCCCATGGGTTCCAAATCTCCAGGTTCAAGGGCATCTTCCTACATCGAAAACATGCATGAGAATCCCAGAAGATGGTACATCGTGTGATCGGGAAAGGTTTCTAAAACGCACCTCATTTCTCATCTCCTTGTGCTCGGGTTCGCCATTCCAGCCGCTTTACTAGCAATCTCCCTCCTTGAGAATCAGCACCTTTAACCTCCTGTTCCGTACAGGTTGCAATTTGTCCTGAGGATGAACGGGAAGAGGGGGAACCAATGAGACACTAGCTCTAGGTGTTGGGACAGGCACAGGTCACTCTATTTTCCCATCAGGAAGAAGAATTAACCACAGGCTCAGCCTGCCGCCCGGGACCAGAATAGGGCCTGAAGCAATCCTGCGCTTTTGCGGCCAGCTCCCAAGAAAGCGAGTTGAAAAATGGAGCTCAGGGGCACTGCAATTCACAAACCTGCAGAGTTATAAATGATAACTCTCGTCCACAAATATATTGACGGAAGACAACAGAGAGGATTTGAAAGCAAGGCAGAATTGCAGGAAACAGATTTCAGGAGGTAGATTCGAATCGCCTTTAAAGCACGGGAAAAGCGGCAAAACCTCGACAATGATGCCCTTGGCCAAAAAGGGCGTATGCGTTTTTTCCTGAATATATTCAGGAAAAAACGCATACGCCCTTTTTGGCCAACCAAGCAACCTGGAAAGGCAAATCAGCGCTACAAAGAAGTCTCGCTTCCCATCGGTCAAAAGGGCCATGCTGAATAAAGTGTCAAAACCAGAAATGCAGGACAGGCCATGGAGAAACGGGAGCCTTGCTACGCTGATGGGCGGGATGTAAATTGCCAACAGCCACTCTGCAGAAGTGTACAGTGTGTCCTGAAACATCGAAAAAACTCAGCTTAGAGAGCATAGGGCACTTCCACTCACGGGCGTATAAATTGGGAAAACTAAAAATCAGCAAGGCACAGGCACCCCAAAGTTTAGGGCTGCTCTGTTGACAAGAACCTCCACTTCGTTACACCTTAAATATCCCAGGAAAGAGAAAAATGGATAAAGAAGTTGTGGTCCTTTTGTACAATGGAATATCACTCAGTCATGAAATCAACGTCATAAGGCTAGTAGCAGCATGATGAGTGGATTTAGGTACGACGATTCTAAGTGAAATAAGTCACACAGAAAAAGACACTTATCATAAGATATCACTTATAGAGGGAATGTAAAAACCGCTACCCTTGAACTGAATTACAAAACAGAACAGAGTCACACGTTTAGAAAACACACTATGGCTGCTTAACGGGAAAGGTGAGGTGGGGTGATGCCTAAAACAAGGGTTTCAAATTAGCTCAGAGACCGTTCCATAAACCCAATATGTAATAGACAAGACCTACTCCTTGCTCAGTGATCTGGACTCAAAACCCCCTATTCACCGCCCAAGAATATATCTGACTAGTAAGAATCTTAAAACCTATGTACTGATATCCCTCTGTAAGTGAGTCAAGTGGGTGTAAAGCGGCATAAACACAGCAGTGAAAAGCAGCTAAACCCCTTTATAAAAATCAATCACTTTTAAAAACCCGTGAAACAAAGACAGTGAAAGAGAGAGAAATTCTTACAAAATTCGTTCAAGGGCTGTGATGCCACCTGGATTGACCATATCTAGACCCACAGCTGATTGAGGCATAAGGGTGGACACTCTTGGGGCTGAGAGGTTTGGTGAGGTTGGGTGAGCAAATGCAGACCCTTTAGAGTAATACTGTGTGGTACCCATCCCATGGGTCCCAAATCTCCAGGTTCAAGGGCATCTTCCTACATCGAAAACATGCATGAGAATCCCAGAAGATGGTACATCGTGTGATCGGGAAAGGTTTCTAAAACGCACCTCATTTCTCATCTCCTTGTGCTCGGGTTCGCCATTCCAGCCGCTTTACTAGCAATCTCCCTCCTTGAGAATCAGCACCTTTAACCTCCTGTTCCGTACAGGTTGCAATTTGTCCTGAGGATGAACGGGAAGAGGGGGAACCAATGAGACACTAGCTCTAGGTGTTGGGACAGGCACAGGTCACTCTATTTTCCCATCAGGAAGAAGAATTAACCACAGCCTCAGCCTGCCGCCCGGGACCAGAATAGGGCCTGAAGCAATCCTGCGCTTTTGCGGCCAGCTCCCAAGAAAGCGAGTTGAAAAATGGAGCTCAGGGGCACTGCAATTCACAAACCTGCAGAGTTATAAATGATAACTCTCGTCCACAAATATATTGACGGAAGACAACAGAGAGGATTTGAAAGCAAGGCAGAATTGCAGGAAACAGATTTCAGGAGGTAGATTCGAATCGCCTTTAAAGCACGGGAAAAGCGGCAAAACCTCGACAATGATGCCCTTGGCCAAAAAGGGCGTATGCGTTTTTTCCTGAATATATTCAGGAAAAAACGCATACGCCCTTTTTGGCCAACCAAGCAACCTGGAAAGGCAAATCAGCGCTACAAGGAAGTCTCGCTTCCCATCGGTCAAAAGGGCCATGCTGAATAAAGTGTCAAAACCAGAAATGCAGGACAGGCCATGGAGAAACGGGAGCCTTGCTACGGTGATGGGCGGGATGTAAATTGCCAACAGCCACTCTGCAGAAGTGTACGGTGTGTCCTGAAACATCGAAAAAACTCAGCTTAGAGAGCATAGGGCACTTCCACTCACGGGCGTATAAATTGGGAAAACTAAAAATCAGCAAGGCACAGGCACCCCAAAGTTTAGGGCTGCTCTGTTGACAAGAACCTCCACTTCGTTACACCTTAAATATCCCAGGAAAGAGAAAAATGGATAAAGAAGTTGTGGTCCTTTTGTACAATGGAATATCACTCAGCCATGAAATCAACGTCATAAGGCTAGTAGCAGCATGATGAGTGGATTTAGGTACGACGATTCTAAGTGAAATAAGTCACACAGAAAAAGACACTTATCATAAGATATCACTTATAGAGGGAATGTAAAAACCGCTACCCTTGCACTGAATTACAAAACAGAACAGAGTCACACGTTTAGAAAACACACTATGGCTGCTTAACGGGAAAGGTGAGGTGGGGTGATGCCTAAAACAAGGGTTTCAAATTAGCTCAGAGACCGTTCCATAAACCCAATATGTAATAGACAAGACCTACTCCTTGCTCAGTGATCTGGACTCAAAACCCCCTATTCACCGCCCAAGAATATATCTGACTAGTAAGAATCTTAAAACCTATGTACTGATATCCCTCTGTAAGTGAGTCAAGTGGGTGTAAAGCGGCATAAACACAGCAATGAAAAGCAGCTAAACCCCTTTATAAAAATCAATCACTTTTAAAAACCCGTGAAACAAAGAGAGTGAAAGAGAGAGAAATTCTTACAAAATTCGTTCAAGGGCTGTGATGCCACCTGGATTGACCATATCTAGACCCACAGCTGATTGAGGCATAAGGGTGGACACTCTTGGGGCTGAGAGGTTTGGTGAGGTTGGGTGAGCAAACGCAGACCCTTTAGAGTAATACTGCGTGGTACCCATCCCATGGGTTCCAAATCTCCAGGTTCAAGGGCATCTTCCTACATCGAAAACATGCATGAGAATCCCAGAAGATGGTACATCGTGTGATCGGGAAAGGTTTCTAAAACGCACCTCATTTCTCATCTCCTTGTGCTCGGGTTCGCCATTCCAGCCGCTTTACTAGCAATCTCCCTCCTTGAGAATCAGCACCTTTAACCTCCTGTTCCGTACAGGTTGCAATTTGTCCTGAGGATGAACGGGAAGAGGGGGAACCAATGAGACACTAGCTCTAGGTGTTGGGACAGGCACAGGTCACTCTATTTTCCCATCAGGAAGAAGAATTAACCACAGGCTCAGCCTGCCGCCCGGGACCAGAATAGGGCCTGAAGCAATCCTGCGCTTTTGCGGCCAGCTCCCAAGAAAGCGAGTTGAAAAATGGAGCTCAGGGGCACTGCAATTCACAAACCTGCAGAGTTATAAATGATAACTCTCGTCCACAAATATATTGACGGAAGACAACAGAGAGGATTTGAAAGCAAGGCAGAATTGCAGGAAACAGATTTCAGGAGGTAGATTCGAATCGCCTTTAAAGCACGGGAAAAGCGGCAAAACCTCGACAATGATGCCCTTGGCCAAAAAGGGCGTATGCGTTTTTTCCTGAATATATTCAGGAAAAAACGCATACGCCCTTTTTGGCCAACCAAGCAACCTGGAAAGGCAAATCAGCGCTACAAAGAAGTCTCGCTTCCCATCGGTCAAAAGGGCCATGCTGAATAAAGTGTCAAAACCAGAAATGCAGGACAGGCCATGGAGAAACGGGAGCCTTGCTACGCTGATGGGCGGGATGTAAATTGCCAACAGCCACTCTGCAGAAGTGTACAGTGTGTCCTGAAACATCGAAAAAACTCAGCTTAGAGAGCATAGGGCACTTCCACTCACGGGCGTATAAATTGGGAAAACTAAAAATCAGCAAGGCACAGGCACCCCAAAGTTTAGGGCTGCTCTGTTGACAAGAACCTCCACTTCGTTACACCTTAAATATCCCAGGAAAGAGAAAAATGGATAAAGAAGTTGTGGTCCTTTTGTACAATGGAATATCACTCAGTCATGAAATCAACGTCATAAGGCTAGTAGCAGCATGATGAGTGGATTTAGGTACGACGATTCTAAGTGAAATAAGTCACACAGAAAAAGACACTTATCATAAGATATCACTTATAGAGGGAATGTAAAAACCGCTACCCTTGAACTGAATTACAAAACAGAACAGAGTCACACGTTTAGAAAACACACTATGGCTGCTTAACGGGAAAGGTGAGGTGGGGTGATGCCTAAAACAAGGGTTTCAAATTAGCTCAGAGACCGTTCCATAAACCCAATATGTAATAGACAAGACCTACTCCTTGCTCAGTGATCTGGACTCAAAACCCCCTATTCACCGCCCAAGAATATATCTGACTAGTAAGAATCTTAAAACCTATGTACTGATATCCCTCTGTAAGTGAGTCAAGTGGGTGTAAAGCGGCATAAACACAGCAGTGAAAAGCAGCTAAACCCCTTTATAAAAATCAATCACTTTTAAAAACCCGTGAAACAAAGACAGTGAAAGAGAGAGAAATTCTTACAAAATTCGTTCAAGGGCTGTGATGCCACCTGGATTGACCATATCTAGACCCACAGCTGATTGAGGCATAAGGGTGGACACTCTTGGGGCTGAGAGGTTTGGTGAGGTTGGGTGAGCAAACGCAGACCCTTTAGAGTAATACTGTGTGGTACCCATCCCATGGGTCCCAAATCTCCAGGTTCAAGGGCATCTTCCTACATCGAAAACATGCATGAGAATCCCAGAAGATGGTACATCGTGTGATCGGGAAAGGTTTCTAAAACGCACCTCATTTCTCATCTCCTTGTGCTCGGGTTCGCCATTCCAGCCTCTTTACTAGCAATCTCCCTCCTTGAGAATCAGCACCTTTAACCTCCTGTTCCGTACAGGTTGCAATTTGTCCTGAGGATGAACGGGAAGAGGGGGAACCAATGAGACACTAGCTCTAGGTGTGGGGACAGGCACAGGTCACTCTATTTTCCCATCAGGAAGAAGAATTAACCACAGGCTCAGCCTGCCGCCCGGGACCAGAATAGGGCCTGAAGCAATCCTGCGCTTTTGCGGCCAGCTCCCAAGAAAGCGAGTTGAAAAATGGAGCTCAGGGGCACTGCAATTCACAAACCTGCAGAGTTATAAATGATAACTCTCGTCCACAAATATATTGACGGAAGACAACAGAGAGGATTTGAAAGCAAGGCAGAATTGCAGGAAACAGATTTCAGGAGGTAGATTCGAATCGCCTTTAAAGCACGGGAAAAGCGGCAAAACCTCGACAATGATGCCCTTGGCCAAAAAGGGCGTATGCGTTTTTTCCTGAATATATTCAGGAAAAAACGCATACGCCCTTTTTGGCCAACCAAGCAACCTGGAAAGGCAAATCAGCGCTACAAGGAAGTCTCGCTTCCCATCGGTCAAAAGGGCCATGCTGAATAAAGTGTCAAAACCAGAAATGCAGGACAGGCCATGGAGAAACGGGAGCCTTGCTACGGTGATGGGCGGGATGTAAATTGCCAACAGCCACTCTGCAGAAGTGTACGGTGTGTCCTGAAACATCGAAAAAACTCAGCTTAGAGAGCATAGGGCACTTCCACTCACGGGCGTATAAATTGGGAAAACTAAAAATCAGCAAGGCACAGGCACCCCAAAGTTTAGGGCTGCTCTGTTGACAAGAACCTCCACTTCGTTACACCTTAAATATCCCAGGAAAGAGAAAAATGGATAAAGAAGTTGGGGTCCTTTTGTACAATGGAATATCACTCAGCCATGAAATCAACGTCATAAGGCTAGTAGCAGCATGATGAGTGGATTTAGGTACGACGATTCTAAGTGAAATAAGTCACACAGAAAAAGACACTTATCATAAGATATCACTTATAGAGGGAATGTAAAAACCGCTACCCTTGAACTGAATTACAAAACAGAACAGAGTCACACGTTTAGAAAACACACTATGGCTGCTTAACGGGAAAGGTGAGGTGGGGTGATGCATAAAACAAGGGTTTCAAATTAGCTCAGAGACCGTTCCATAAACCCAATATGTAATAGACAAGACCTACTCCTTGCTCAGTGATCTGGACTCAAAACCCCCTATTCACCGCCCAAGAATATATCTGACTAGTAAGAATCTTAAAACCTATGTACTGATATCCCTCTGTAAGTGAGTCAAGTGGGTGTAAAGCGGCATAAAGACAGCAATGAAAAGCAGCTAAACCCCTTTATAAAAATCAATCACTTTTAAAAACCCGTGAAACAAAGACAGTGAAAGAGAGAGAAATTCTTACAAAATTCGTTCAAGGGCTGTGATGCCACCTGGATTGACCATATCTAGACCCACAGCTGATTGAGGCATAAGGGTGGACACTCTTGGGGCTGAGAGGTTTGGTGAGGTTGGGTGAGCAAACGCAGACCCTTTAGAGTAATACTGCGTGGTACCCATCCCATGGGTTCCAAATCTCCAGGTTCAAGGGCATCTTCCTACATCGAAAACATGCATGAGAATCCCAGAAGATGGTACATCGTGTGATCGGGAAAGGTTTCTAAAACGCACCTCATTTCTCATCTCCTTGTGCTCGGGTTCGCCATTCCAGCCGCTTTACTAGCAATCTCCCTCCTTGAGAATCAGCACCTTTAACCTCCTGTTCCGTACAGGTTGCAATTTGTCCTGAGGATGAACGGGAAGAGGGGGAACCAATGAGACACTAGCTCTAGGTGTTGGGACAGGCACAGGTCACTCTATTTTCCCATCAGGAAGAAGAATTAACCACAGGCTCAGCCTGCCGCCCGGGACCAGAATAGGGCCTGAAGCAATCCTGCGCTTTTGCGGCCAGCTCCCAAGAAAGCGAGTTGAAAAATGGAGCTCAGGGGCACTGCAATTCACAAACCTGCAGAGTTATAAATGATAACTCTCGTCCACAAATATATTGACGGAAGACAACAGAGAGGATTTGAAAGCAAGGCAGAATTGCAGGAAACAGATTTCAGGAGGTAGATTCGAATCGCCTTTAAAGCACGGGAAAAGCGGCAAAACCTCGACAATGATGCCCTTGGCCAAAAAGGGCGTATGCGTTTTTTCCTGAATATATTCAGGAAAAAACGCATACGCCCTTTTTGGCCAACCAAGCAACCTGGAAAGGCAAATCAGCGCTACAAGGAAGTCTCGCTTCCCATCGGTCAAAAGGGCCATGCTGAATAAAGTGTCAAAACCAGAAATGCAGGACAGGCCATGGAGAAACGGGAGCCTTGCTACGGTGATGGGCGGGATGTAAATTGCCAACAGCCACTCTGCAGAAGTGTACGGTGTGTCCTGAAACATCGAAAAAACTCAGCTTAGAGAGCATAGGGCACTTCCACTCACGGGCGTATAAATTGGGAAAACTAAAAATCAGCAAGGCACAGGCACCCCAAAGTTTAGGGCTGCTCTGTTGACAAGAACCTCCACTTCGTTACACCTTAAATATCCCAGGAAAGAGAAAAATGGATAAAGAAGTTGTGGTCCTTTTGTACAATGGAATATCACTCAGCCATGAAATCAACGTCATAAGGCTAGTAGCAGCATGATGAGTGGATTTAGGTACGACGATTCTAAGTGAAATAAGTCACACAGAAAAAGACACTTATCATAAGATATCACTTATAGAGGGAATGTAAAAACCGCTACCCTTGAACTGAATTACAAAACAGAACAGAGTCACACGTTTAGAAAACACACTATGGCTGCTTAACGGGAAAGGTGAGGTGGGGTGATGCATAAAACAAGGGTTTCAAATTAGCTCAGAGACCGTTCCATAAACCCAATATGTAATAGACAAGACCTACTCCTTGCTCAGTGATCTGGACTCAAAACCCCCTATTCACCGCCCAAGAATATATCTGACTAGTAAGAATCTTAAAACCTATGTACTGATATCCCTCTGTAAGTGAGTCAAGTGGGTGTAAAGCGGCATAAAGACAGCAATGAAAAGCAGCTAAACCCCTTTATAAAAATCAATCACTTTTAAAAACCCGTGAAACAAAGACAGTGAAAGAGAGAGAAATTCTTACAAAATTCGTTCAAGGGCTGTGATGCCACCTGGATTGACCATATCTAGACCCACAGCTGATTGAGGCATAAGGGTGGACACTCTTGGGGCTGAGAGGTTTGGTGAGGTTGGGTGAGCAAACGCAGACCCTTTAGAGTAATACTGCGTGGTACCCATCCCATGGGTTCCAAATCTCCAGGTTCAAGGGCATCTTCCTACATCGAAAACATGCATGAGAATCCCATAAGATGGTACATCGTGTGATCGGGAAAGGTTTCTAAAACGCACCTCATTTCTCATCTCCTTGTGCTCGGGTTCGCCATTCCAGCCGCTTTACTAGCAATCTCCCTCCTTGAGAATCAGCACCTTTAACCTCCTGTTCCGTACAGGTTGCAATTGGTCCTGAGGATGAACGGGAAGAGGGGGAACCAATGAGACACTAGCTCTAGGTGTTGGGACAGGCACAGGTCACTCTATTTTCCCATCAGGAAGAAGAATTAACCACAGCCTCAGCCTGCCGCCCGGGACCAGAATAGGGCCTGAAGCAATCCTGCGCTTTTGCGGCCAGCTCCCAAGAAAGCGAGTTGAAAAATGGAGCTCAGGGGCACTGCAATTCACAAACCTGCAGAGTTATAAATGATAACTCTCGTCCACAAATATATTGACGGAAGACAACAGAGAGGATTTGAAAGCAAGGCAGAATTGCAGGAAACAGATTTCAGGAGGTAGATTCGAATCGCCTTTAAAGCACGGGAAAAGCGGCAAAACCTCGACAATGATGCCCTTGGCCAAAAAGGGCGTATGCGTTTTTTCCTGAATATATTCAGGAAAAAACGCATACGCCCTTTTTGGCCAACCAAGCAACCTGGAAAGGCAAATCAGCGCTACAAGGAAGTCTCGCTTCCCATCGGTCAAAAGGGCCATGCTGAATAAAGTGTCAAAACCAGAAATGCAGGACAGGCCATGGAGAAACGGGAGCCTTGCTACGGTGATGGGCGGGATGTAAATTGCCAACAGCCACTCTGCAGAAGTGTACGGTGTGTCCTGAAACATCGAAAAAACTCAGCTTAGAGAGCATAGGGCACTTCCACTCACGGGCGTATAAATTGGGAAAACTAAAAATCAGCAAGGCACAGGCACCCCAAAGTTTAGGGCTGCTCTGTTGACAAGAACCTCCACTTCGTTACACCTTAAATATCCCAGGAAAGAGAAAAATGGATAAAGAAGTTGTGGTCCTTTTGTACAATGGAATATCACTCAGCCATGAAATCAACGTCATAAGGCTAGTAGCAGCATGATGAGTGGATTTAGGTACGACGATTCTAAGTGAAATAAGTCACACAGAAAAAGACACTTATCATAAGATATCACTTATAGAGGGAATGTAAAAACCGCTACCCTTGAACTGAATTACAAAACAGAACAGAGTCACACGTTTAGAAAACACACTATGGCTGCTTAACGGGAAAGGTGAGGTGGGGTGATGCCTAAAACAAGGGTTTCAAATTAGCTCAGAGACCGTTCCATAAACCCAATATGTAATAGACAAGACCTACTCCTTGCTCAGTGATCTGGACTCAAAACCCCCTATTCACCGCCCAAGAATATATCTGACTAGTAAGAATCTTAAAACCTATGTACTGATATCCCTCTGTAAGTGAGTCAAGTGGGTGTAAAGCGGCATAAACACAGCAATGAAAAGCAGCTAAACCCCTTTATAAAAATCAATCACTTTTAAAAACCCGTGAAACAAAGACAGTGAAAGAGAGAGAAATTCTTACAAAATTCGTTCAAGGGCTGTGATGCCACCTGGATTGACCATATCTAGATCCACAGCTGATTGAGGCATAAGGGTGGACACTCTTGGGGCTGAGAGGTTTGGTGAGGTTGGGTGAGCAAACGCAGACCCTTTAGAGTAATACTGCGTGGTACCCATCCCATGGGTTCCAAATCTCCAGGTTCAAGGGCATCTTCCTACATCGAAAACATGCATGAGAATCCCAGAAGATGGTACATCGTGTGATCGGGAAAGGTTTCTAAAACGCACCTCATTTCTCATCTCCTTGTGCTCGGGTTCGCCATTCCAGCCGCTTTACTAGCAATCTCCCTCCTTGAGAATCAGCACCTTTAACCTCCTGTTCCGTACAGGTTGCAATTTGTCCTGAGGATGAACGGGAAGAGGGGGAACCAATGAGACACTAGCTCTAGGTGTTGGGACAGGCACAGGTCACTCTATTTTCCCATCAGGAAGAAGAATTAACCACAGCCTCAGCCTGCCGCCCGGGACCAGAATAGGGCCTGAAGCAATCCTGCGCTTTTGCGGCCAGCTCCCAAGAAAGCGAGTTGAAAAATGGAGCTCAGGGGCACTGCAATTCACAAACCTGCAGAGTTATAAATGATAACTCTCGTCCACAAATATATTGACGGAAGACAACAGAGAGGATTTGAAAGCAAGGCAGAATTGCAGGAAACAGATTTCAGGAGGTAGATTCGAATCGCCTTTAAAGCACGGGAAAAGCGGCAAAACCTCGACAATGATGCCCTTGGCCAAAAAGGGCGTATGCGTTTTTTCCTGAATATATTCAGGAAAAAACGCATACGCCCTTTTTGGCCAACCAAGCAACCTGGAAAGGCAAATCAGCGCTACAAAGAAGTCTCGCTTCCCATCGGTCAAAAGGGCCATGCTGAATAAAGTGTCAAAACCAGAAATGCAGGACAGGCCATGGAGAAACGGGAGCCTTGCTACGCTGATGGGCGGGATGTAAATTGCCAACAGCCACTCTGCAGAAGTGTACAGTGTGTCCTGAAACATCGAAAAAACTCAGCTTAGAGAGCATAGGGCACTTCCACTCACGGGCGTATAAATTGGGAAAACTAAAAATCAGCAAGGCACAGGCACCCCAAAGTTTAGGGCTGCTCTGTTGACAAGAACCTCCACTTCGTTACACCTTAAATATCCCAGGAAAGAGAAAAATGGATAAAGAAGTTGTGGTCCTTTTGTACAATGGAATATCACTCAGTCATGAAATCAACGTCATAAGGCTAGTAGCAGCATGATGAGTGGATTTAGGTACGACGATTCTAAGTGAAATAAGTCACACAGAAAAAGACACTTATCATAAGATATCACTTATAGAGGGAATGTAAAAACCGCTACCCTTGAACTGAATTACAAAACAGAACAGAGTCACACGTTTAGAAAACACACTATGGCTGCTTAACGGGAAAGGTGAGGTGGGGTGATGCCTAAAACAAGGGTTTCAAATTAGCTCAGAGACCGTTCCATAAACCCAATATGTAATAGACAAGACCTACTCCTTGCTCAGTGATCTGGACTCAAAACCCCCTATTCACCGCCCAAGAATATATCTGACTAGTAAGAATCTTAAAACCTATGTACTGATATCCCTCTGTAAGTGAGTCAAGTGGGTGTAAAGCAGCATAAACACAGCAGTGAAAAGCAGCTAAACCCCTTTATAAAAATCAATCACTTTTAAAAACCCGTGAAACAAAGACAGTGAAAGAGAGAGAAATTCTTACAAAATTCGTTCAAGGGCTGTGATGCCACCTGGATTGACCATATCTAGACCCACAGCTGATTGAGGCATAAGGGTGGACACTCTTGGGGCTGAGAGGTTTGGTGAGGTTGGGTGAGCAAATGCAGACCCTTTAGAGTAATACTGTGTGGTACCCATCCCATGGGTCCCAAATCTCCAGGTTCAAGGGCATCTTCCTACATCGAAAACATGCATGAGAATCCCAGAAGATGGTACATCGTGTGATCGGGAAAGGTTTCTAAAACGCACCTCATTTCTCATCTCCTTGTGCTCGGGTTCGCCATTCCAGCCGCTTTACTAGCAATCTCCCTCCTTGAGAATCAGCACCTTTAACCTCCTGTTCCGTACAGGTTGCAATTTGTCCTGAGGATGAACGGGAAGAGGGGGAACCAATGAGACACTAGCTCTAGGTGTTGGGACAGGCACAGGTCACTCTATTTTCCCATCAGGAAGAAGAATTAACCACAGGCTCAGCCTGCCGCCCGGGACCAGAATAGGGCCTGAAGCAATCCTGCGCTTTTGCGGCCAGCTCCCAAGAAAGCGAGTTGAAAAATGGAGCTCAGGGGCACTGCAATTCACAAACCTGCAGAGTTATAAATGATAACTCTCGTCCACAAATATATTGACGGAAGACAACAGAGAGGATTTGAAAGCAAGGCAGAATTGCAGGAAACAGATTTCAGGAGGTAGATTCGAATCGCCTTTAAAGCACGGGAAAAGCGGCAAAACCTCGACAATGATGCCCTTGGCCAAAAAGGGCGTATGCGTTTTTTCCTGAATATATTCAGGAAAAAACGCATACGCCCTTTTTGGCCAACCAAGCAACCTGGAAAGGCAAATCAGCGCTACAAGGAAGTCTCGCTTCCCATCGGTCAAAAGGGCCATGCTGAATAAAGTGTCAAAACCAGAAATGCAGGACAGGCCATGGAGAAACGGGAGCCTTGCTACGGTGATGGGCGGGATGTAAATTGCCAACAGCCACTCTGCAGAAGTGTACGGTGTGTCCTGAAACATCGAAAAAACTCAGCTTAGAGAGCATAGGGCACTTCCACTCACGGGCGTATAAATTGGGAAAACTAAAAATCAGCAAGGCACAGGCACCCCAAAGTTTAGGGCTGCTCTGTTGACAAGAACCTCCACTTCGTTACACCTTAAATATCCCAGGAAAGAGAAAAATGGATAAAGAAGTTGTGGTCCTTTTGTACAATGGAATATCACTCAGCCATGAAATCAACGTCATAAGGCTAGTAGCAGCATGATGAGTGGATTTAGGTACGACGATTCTAAGTGAAATAAGTCACACAGAAAAAGACACTTATCATAAGATATCACTTATAGAGGGAATGTAAAAACCGCTACCCTTGAACTGAATTACAAAACAGAACAGAGTCACACGTTTAGAAAACACACTATGGCTGCTTAACGGGAAAGGTGAGGTGGGGTGATGCCTAAAACAAGGGTTTCAAATTAGCTCAGAGACCGTTCCATAAACCCAATATGTAATAGACAAGACCTACTCCTTGCTCAGTGATCTGGACTCAAAACCCCCTATTCACCGCCCAAGAATATATCTGACTAGTAAGAATCTTAAAACCTATGTACTGATATCCCTCTGTAAGTGAGTCAAGTGGGTGTAAAGCGGCATAAAGACAGCAATGAAAAGCAGCTAAACCCCTTTATAAAAATCAATCACTTTTAAAAACCCGTGAAACAAAGACAGTGAAAGAGAGAGAAATTCTTACAAAATTCGTTCAAGGGCTGTGATGCCACCTGGATTGACCATATCTAGACCCACAGCTGATTGAGGCATAAGGGTGGACACTCTTGGGGCTGAGAGGTTTGGTGAGGTTGGGTGAGCAAACGCAGACCCTTTAGAGTAATACTGCGTGGTACCCATCCCATGGGTTCCAAATCTCCAGGTTCAAGGGCATCTTCCTACATCGAAAACATGCATGAGAATCCCATAAGATGGTACATCGTGTGATCGGGAAAGGTTTCTAAAACGCACCTCATTTCTCATCTCCTTGTGCTCGGGTTCGCCATTCCAGCCGCTTTACTAGCAATCTCCCTCCTTGAGAATCAGCACCTTTAACCTCCTGTTCCGTACAGGTTGCAATTTGTCCTGAGGATGAACGGGAAGAGGGGGAACCAATGAGACACTAGCTCTAGGTGTTGGGACAGGCACAGGTCACTCTATTTTCCCATCAGGAAGAAGAATTAACCACAGCCTCAGCCTGCCGCCCGGGACCAGAATAGGGCCTGAAGCAATCCTGCGCTTTTGCGGCCAGCTCCCAAGAAAGCGAGTTGAAAAATGGAGCTCAGGGGCACTGCAATTCACAAACCTGCAGAGTTATAAATGATAACTCTCGTCCACAAATATATTGACGGAAGACAACAGAGAGGATTTGAAAGCAAGGCAGAATTGCAGGAAACAGATTTCAGGAGGTAGATTCGAATCGCCTTTAAAGCACGGGAAAAGCGGCAAAACCTCGACAATGATGCCCTTGGCCAAAAAGGGCGTATGCGTTTTTTCCTGAATATATTCAGGAAAAAACGCATACGCCCTTTTTGGCCAACCAAGCAACCTGGAAAGGCAAATCAGCGCTACAAGGAAGTCTCGCTTCCCATCGGTCAAAAGGGCCATGCTGAATAAAGTGTCAAAACCAGAAATGCAGGACAGGCCATGGAGAAACGGGAGCCTTGCTACGGTGATGGGCGGGATGTAAATTGCCAACAGCCACTCTGCAGAAGTGTACGGTGTGTCCTGAAACATCGAAAAAACTCAGCTTAGAGAGCATAGGGCACTTCCACTCACGGGCGTATAAATTGGGAAAACTAAAAATCAGCAAGGCACAGGCACCCCAAAGTTTAGGGCTGCTCTGTTGACAAGAACCTCCACTTCGTTACACCTTAAATATCCCAGGAAAGAGAAAAATGGATAAAGAAGTTGTGGTCCTTTTGTACAATGGAATATCACTCAGCCATGAAATCAACGTCATAAGGCTAGTAGCAGCATGATGAGTGGATTTAGGTACGACGATTCTAAGTGAAATAAGTCACACAGAAAAAGACACTTATCATAAGATATCACTTATAGAGGGAATGTAAAAACCGCTACCCTTGAACTGAATTACAAAACAGAACAGAGTCACACGTTTAGAAAACACACTATGGCTGCTTAACGGGAAAGGTGAGGTGGGGTGATGCCTAAAACAAGGGTTTCAAATTAGCTCAGAGACCGTTCCATAAACCCAATATGTAATAGACAAGACCTACTCCTTGCTCAGTGATCTGGACTCAAAACCCCCTATTCACCGCCCAAGAATATATCTGACTAGTAAGAATCTTAAAACCTATGTACTGATATCCCTCTGTAAGTGAGTCAAGTGGGTGTAAAGCGGCATAAACACAGCAATGAAAAGCAGCTAAACCCCTTTATAAAAATCAATCACTTTTAAAAACCCGTGAAACAAAGACAGTGAAAGAGAGAGAAATTCTTACAAAATTCGTTCAAGGGCTGTGATGCCACCTGGATTGACCATATCTAGATCCACAGCTGATTGAGGCATAAGGGTGGACACTCTTGGGGCTGAGAGGTTTGGTGAGGTTGGGTGAGCAAACGCAGACCCTTTAGAGTAATACTGCGTGGTACCCATCCCATGGGTTCCAAATCTCCAGGTTCAAGGGCATCTTCCTACATCGAAAACATGCATGAGAATCCCAGAAGATGGTACATCGTGTGATCGGGAAAGGTTTCTAAAACGCACCTCATTTCTCATCTCCTTGTGCTCGGGTTCGCCATTCCAGCCGCTTTACTAGCAATCTCCCTCCTTGAGAATCAGCACCTTTAACCTCCTGTTCCGTACAGGTTGCAATTTGTCCTGAGGATGAACGGGAAGAGGGGGAACCAATGAGACACTAGCTCTAGGTGTTGGGACAGGCACAGGTCACTCTATTTTCCCATCAGGAAGAAGAATTAACCACAGCCTCAGCCTGCCGCCCGGGACCAGAATAGGGCCTGAAGCAATCCTGCGCTTTTGCGGCCAGCTCCCAAGAAAGCGAGTTGAAAAATGGAGCTCAGGGGCACTGCAATTCACAAACCTGCAGAGTTATAAATGATAACTCTCGTCCACAAATATATTGACGGAAGACAACAGAGAGGATTTGAAAGCAAGGCAGAATTGCAGGAAACAGATTTCAGGAGGTAGATTCGAATCGCCTTTAAAGCACGGGAAAAGCGGCAAAACCTCGACAATGATGCCCTTGGCCAAAAAGGGCGTATGCGTTTTTTCCTGAATATATTCAGGAAAAAACGCATACGCCCTTTTTGGCCAACCAAGCAACCTGGAAAGGCAAATCAGCGCTACAAAGAAGTCTCGCTTCCCATCGGTCAAAAGGGCCATGCTGAATAAAGTGTCAAAACCAGAAATGCAGGACAGGCCATGGAGAAACGGGAGCCTTGCTACGCTGATGGGCGGGATGTAAATTGCCAACAGCCACTCTGCAGAAGTGTACAGTGTGTCCTGAAACATCGAAAAAACTCAGCTTAGAGAGCATAGGGCACTTCCACTCACGGGCGTATAAATTGGGAAAACTAAAAATCAGCAAGGCACAGGCACCCCAAAGTTTAGGGCTGCTCTGTTGACAAGAACCTCCACTTCGTTACACCTTAAATATCCCAGGAAAGAGAAAAATGGATAAAGAAGTTGTGGTCCTTTTGTACAATGGAATATCACTCAGTCATGAAATCAACGTCATAAGGCTAGTAGCAGCATGATGAGTGGATTTAGGTACGACGATTCTAAGTGAAATAAGTCACACAGAAAAAGACACTTATCATAAGATATCACTTATAGAGGGAATGTAAAAACCGCTACCCTTGAACTGAATTACAAAACAGAACAGAGTCACACGTTTAGAAAACACACTATGGCTGCTTAACGGGAAAGGTGAGGTGGGGTGATGCCTAAAACAAGGGTTTCAAATTAGCTCAGAGACCGTTCCATAAACCCAATATGTAATAGACAAGACCTACTCCTTGCTCAGTGATCTGGACTCAAAACCCCCTATTCACCGCCCAAGAATATATCTGACTAGTAAGAATCTTAAAACCTATGTACTGATATCCCTCTGTAAGTGAGTCAAGTGGGTGTAAAGCGGCATAAACACAGCAGTGAAAAGCAGCTAAACCCCTTTATAAAAATCAATCACTTTTAAAAACCCGTGAAACAAAGACAGTGAAAGAGAGAGAAATTCTTACAAAATTCGTTCAAGGGCTGTGATGCCACCTGGATTGACCATATCTAGATCCACAGCTGATTGAGGCATAAGGGTGGACACTCTTGGGGCTGAGAGGTTTGGTGAGGTTGGGTGAGCAAACGCAGACCCTTTAGAGTAATACTGCGTGGTACCCATCCCATGGGTTCCAAATCTCCAGGTTCAAGGGCATCTTCCTACATCGAAAACATGCATGAGAATCCCAGAAGATGGTACATCGTGTGATCGGGAAAGGTTTCTAAAACGCACCTCATTTCTCATCTCCTTGTGCTCGGGTTCGCCATTCCAGCCGCTTTACTAGCAATCTCCCTCCTTGAGAATCAGCACCTTTAACCTCCTGTTCCGTACAGGTTGCAATTTGTCCTGAGGATGAACGGGAAGAGGGGGAACCAATGAGACACTAGCTCTAGGTGTTGGGACAGGCACAGGTCACTCTATTTTCCCATCAGGAAGAAGAATTAACCACAGCCTCAGCCTGCCGCCCGGGACCAGAATAGGGCCTGAAGCAATCCTGCGCTTTTGCGGCCAGCTCCCAAGAAAGCGAGTTGAAAAATGGAGCTCAGGGGCACTGCAATTCACAAACCTGCAGAGTTATAAATGATAACTCTCGTCCACAAATATATTGACGGAAGACAACAGAGAGGATTTGAAAGCAAGGCAGAATTGCAGGAAACAGATTTCAGGAGGTAGATTCGAATCGCCTTTAAAGCACGGGAAAAGCGGCAAAACCTCGACAATGATGCCCTTGGCCAAAAAGGGCGTATGCGTTTTTTCCTGAATATATTCAGGAAAAAACGCATACGCCCTTTTTGGCCAACCAAGCAACCTGGAAAGGCAAATCAGCGCTACAAAGAAGTCTCGCTTCCCATCGGTCAAAAGGGCCATGCTGAATAAAGTGTCAAAACCAGAAATGCAGGACAGGCCATGGAGAAACGGGAGCCTTGCTACGCTGATGGGCGGGATGTAAATTGCCAACAGCCACTCTGCAGAAGTGTACGGTGTGTCCTGAAACATCGAAAAAACTCAGCTTAGAGAGCATAGGGCACTTCCACTCACGGGCGTATAAATTGGGAAAACTAAAAATCAGCAAGGCACAGGCACCCCAAAGTTTAGGGCTGCTCTGTTGACAAGAACCTCCACTTCGTTACACCTTAAATATCCCAGGAAAGAGAAAAATGGATAAAGAAGTTGTGGTCCTTTTGTACAATGGAATATCACTCAGCCATGAAATCAACGTCATAAGGCTAGTAGCAGCATGATGAGTGGATTTAGGTACGACGATTCTAAGTGAAATAAGTCACACAGAAAAAGACACTTATCATAAGATATCACTTATAGAGGGAATGTAAAAACCGCTACCCTTGAACTGAATTACAAAACAGAACAGAGTCACACGTTTAGAAAACACACTATGGCTGCTTAACGGGAAAGGTGAGGTGGGGTGATGCCTAAAACAAGGGTTTCAAATTAGCTCAGAGACCGTTCCATAAACCCAATATGTAATAGACAAGACCTACTCCTTGCTCAGTGATCTGGACTCAAAACCCCCTATTCACCGCCCAAGAATATATCTGACTAGTAAGAATCTTAAAACCTATGTACTGATATCCCTCTGTAAGTGAGTCAAGTGGGTGTAAAGCGGCATAAACACAGCAATGAAAAGCAGCTAAACCCCTTTATAAAAATCAATCACTTTTAAAAACCCGTGAAACAAAGACAGTGAAAGAGAGAGAAATTCTTACAAAATTCGTTCAAGGGCTGTGATGCCACCTGGATTGACCATATCTAGACCCACAGCTGATTGAGGCATAAGGGTGGACACTCTTGGGGCTGAGAGGTTTGGTGAGGTTGGGTGAGCAAACGCAGACCCTTTAGAGTAATACTGCGTGGTACCCATCCCATGGGTTCCAAATCTCCAGGTTCAAGGGCATCTTCCTACATCGAAAACATGCATGAGAATCCCAGAAGATGGTACATCGTGTGATCGGGAAAGGTTTCTAAAACGCACCTCATTTCTCATCTCCTTGTGCTCGGGTTCGCCATTCCAGCCGCTTTACTAGCAATCTCCCTCCTTGAGAATCAGCACCTTTAACCTCCTGTTCCGTACAGGTTGCAATTTGTCCTGAGGATGAACGGGAAGAGGGGGAACCAATGAGACACTAGCTCTAGGTGTTGGGACAGGCACAGGTCACTCTATTTTCCCATCAGGAAGAAGAATTAACCACAGGCTCAGCCTGCCGCCCGGGACCAGAATAGGGCCTGAAGCAATCCTGCGCTTTTGCGGCCAGCTCCCAAGAAAGCGAGTTGAAAAATGGAGCTCAGGGGCACTGCAATTCACAAACCTGCAGAGTTATAAATGATAACTCTCGTCCACAAATATATTGACGGAAGACAACAGAGAGGATTTGAAAGCAAGGCAGAATTGCAGGAAACAGATTTCAGGAGGTAGATTCGAATCGCCTTTAAAGCACGGGAAAAGCGGCAAAACCTCGACAATGATGCCCTTGGCCAAAAAGGGCGTATGCGTTTTTTCCTGAATATATTCAGGAAAAAACGCATACGCCCTTTTTGGCCAACCAAGCAACCTGGAAAGGCAAATCAGCGCTACAAGGAAGTCTCGCTTCCCATCGGTCAAAAGGGCCATGCTGAATAAAGTGTCAAAACCAGAAATGCAGGACAGGCCATGGAGAAACGGGAGCCTTGCTACGGTGATGGGCGGGATGTAAATTGCCAACAGCCACTCTGCAGAAGTGTACGGTGTGTCCTAAAACATCGAAAAAACTCAGCTTAGAGAGCATAGGGCACTTCCACTCACGGGCGTATAAATTGGGAAAACTAAAAATCAGCAAGGCACAGGCACCCCAAAGTTTAGGGCTGCTCTGTTGACAAGAACCTCCACTTCGTTACACCTTAAATATCCCAGGAAAGAGAAAAATGGATAAAGAAGTTGTGGTCCTTTTGTACAATGGAATATCACTCAGCCATGAAATCAACGTCATAAGGCTAGTAGCAGCATGATGAGTGGATTTAGGTACGACGATTCTAAGTGAAATAAGTCACACAGAAAAAGACACTTATCATAAGATATCACTTATAGAGGGAATGTAAAAACCGCTACCCTTGAACTGAATTACAAAACAGAACAGAGTCACACGTTTAGAAAACACACTATGGCTGCTTAACGGGAAAGGTGAGGTGGGGTGATGCCTAAAACAAGGGTTTCAAATTAGCTCAGAGACCGTTCCATAAACCCAATATGTAATAGACAAGACCTACTCCTTGCTCAGTGATCTGGACTCAAAACCCCCTATTCACCGCCCAAGAATATATCTGACTAGTAAGAATCTTAAAACCTATGTACTGATATCCCTCTGTAAGTGAGTCAAGTGGGTGTAAAGCGGCATAAACACAGCAGTGAAAAGCAGCTAAACCCCTTTATAAAAATCAATCACTTTTAAAAACCCGTGAAACAAAGACAGTGAAAGAGAGAGAAATTCTTACAAAATTCGTTCAAGGGCTGTGATGCCACCTGGATTGACCATATCTAGACCCACAGCTGATTGAGGCATAAGGGTGGACACTCTTGGGGCTGAGAGGTTTGGTGAGGTTGGGTGAGCAAACGCAGACCCTTTAGAGTAATACTGTGTGGTACCCATCCCATGGGTCCCAAATCTCCAGGTTCAAGGGCATCTTCCTACATCGAAAACATGCATGAGAATCCCAGAAGATGGTACATCGTGTGATCGGGAAAGGTTTCTAAAACGCACCTCATTTCTCATCTCCTTGTGCTCGGGTTCGCCATTCCAGCCGCTTTACTAGCAATCTCCCTCCTTGAGAATCAGCACCTTTAACCTCCTGTTCCGTACAGGTTGCAATTTGTCCTGAGGATGAACGGGAAGAGGGGGAACCAATGAGACACTAGCTCTAGGTGTTGGGACAGGCACAGGTCACTCTATTTTCCCATCAGGAAGAAGAATTAACCACAGCCTCAGCCTGCCGCCCGGGACCAGAATAGGGCCTGAAGCAATCCTGCGCTTTTGCGGCCAGCTCCCAAGAAAGCGAGTTGAAAAATGGAGCTCAGGGGCACTGCAATTCACAAACCTGCAGAGTTATAAATGATAACTCTCGTCCACAAATATATTGACGGAAGACAACAGAGAGGATTTGAAAGCAAGGCAGAATTGCAGGAAACAGATTTCAGGAGGTAGATTCGAATCGCCTTTAAAGCACAGGAAAAGCGGCAAAACCTCGACAATGATGCCCTTGGCCAAAAAGGGCGTATGCGTTTTTTCCTGAATATATTCAGGAAAAAACGCATACGCCCTTTTTGGCCAACCAAGCAACCTGGAAAGGCAAATCAGCGCTACAAGGAAGTCTCGCTTCCCATCGGTCAAAAGGGCCATGCTGAATAAAGTGTCAAAACCAGAAATGCAGGACAGGCCATGGAGAAACGGGAGCCTTGCTACGGTGATGGGCGGGATGTAAATTGCCAACAGCCACTCTGCAGAAGTGTACGGTGTGTCCTGAAACATCGAAAAAACTCAGCTTAGAGAGCATAGGGCACTTCCACTCACGGGCGTATAAATTGGGAAAACTAAAAATCAGCAAGGCACAGGCACCCCAAAGTTTAGGGCTGCTCTGTTGACAAGAACCTCCACTTCGTTACACCTTAAATATCCCAGGAAAGAGAAAAATGGATAAAGAAGTTGTGGTCCTTTTGTACAATGGAATATCACTCAGCCATGAAATCAACGTCATAAGGCTAGTAGCAGCATGATGAGTGGATTTAGGTACGACGATTCTAAGTGAAATAAGTCACACAGAAAAAGACACTTATCATAAGATATCACTTATAGAGGGAATGTAAAAACCGCTACCCTTGAACTGAATTACAAAACAGAACAGAGTCACACGTTTAGAAAACACACTATGGCTGCTTAACGGGAAAGGTGAGGTGGGGTGATGCCTAAAACAAGGGTTTCAAATTAGCTCAGAGACCGTTCCATAAACCCAATATGTAATAGACAAGACCTACTCCTTGCTCAGTGATCTGGACTCAAAACCCCCTATTCACCGCCCAAGAATATATCTGACTAGTAAGAATCTTAAAACCTATGTACTGATATCCCTCTGTAAGTGAGTCAAGTGGGTGTAAAGCGGCATAAACACAGCAATGAAAAGCAGCTAAACCCCTTTATAAAAATCAATCACTTTTAAAAACCCGTGAAACAAAGACAGTGAAAGAGAGAGAAATTCTTACAAAATTCGTTCAAGGGCTGTGATGCCACCTGGATTGACCATATCTAGACCCACAGCTGATTGAGGCATAAGGGTGGACACTCTTGGGGCTGAGAGGTTTGGTGAGGTTGGGTGAGCAAATGCAGACCCTTTAGAGTAATACTGTGTGGTACCCATCCCATGGGTCCCAAATCTCCAGGTTCAAGGGCATCTTCCTACATCGAAAACATGCATGAGAATCCCAGAAGATGGTACATCGTGTGATCGGGAAAGGTTTCTAAAACGCACCTCATTTCTCATCTCCTTGTGCTCGGGTTCGCCATTCCAGCCGCTTTACTAGCAATCTCCCTCCTTGAGAATCAGCACCTTTAACCTCCTGTTCCGTACAGGTTGCAATTTGTCCTGAGGATGAACGGGAAGAGGGGGAACCAATGAGACACTAGCTCTAGGTGTTGGGACAGGCACAGGTCACTCTATTTTCCCATCAGGAAGAAGAATTAACCACAGCCTCAGCCTGCCGCCCGGGACCAGAATAGGGCCTGAAGCAATCCTGCGCTTTTGCGGCCAGCTCCCAAGAAAGCGAGTTGAAAAATGGAGCTCAGGGGCACTGCAATTCACAAACCTGCAGAGTTATAAATGATAACTCTCGTCCACAAATATATTGACGGAAGACAACAGAGAGGATTTGAAAGCAAGGCAGAATTGCAGGAAACAGATTTCAGGAGGTAGATTCGAATCGCCTTTAAAGCACGGGAAAAGCGGCAAAACCTCGACAATGATGCCCTTGGCCAAAAAGGGCGTATGCGTTTTTTCCTGAATATATTCAGGAAAAAACGCATACGCCCTTTTTGGCCAACCAAGCAACCTGGAAAGGCAAATCAGCGCTACAAGGAAGTCTCGCTTCCCATCGGTCAAAAGGGCCATGCTGAATAAAGTGTCAAAACCAGAAATGCAGGACAGGCCATGGAGAAACGGGAGCCTTGCTACGGTGATGGGCGGGATGTAAATTGCCAACAGCCACTCTGCAGAAGTGTACGGTGTGTCCTGAAACATCGAAAAAACTCAGCTTAGAGAGCATAGGGCACTTCCACTCACGGGCGTATAAATTGGGAAAACTAAAAATCAGCAAGGCACAGGCACCCCAAAGTTTAGGGCTGCTCTGTTGACAAGAACCTCCACTTCGTTACACCTTAAATATCCCAGGAAAGAGAAAAATGGATAAAGAAGTTGTGGTCCTTTTGTACAATGGAATATCACTCAGCCATGAAATCAACGTCATAAGGCTAGTAGCAGCATGATGAGTGGATTTAGGTACGACGATTCTAAGTGAAATAAGTCACACAGAAAAAGACACTTATCATAAGATATCACTTATAGAGGGAATGTAAAAACCGCTACCCTTGAACTGAATTACAAAACAGAACAGAGTCACACGTTTAGAAAACACACTATGGCTGCTTAACGGGAAAGGTGAGGTGGGGTGATGCCTAAAACAAGGGTTTCAAATTAGCTCAGAGACCGTTCCATAAACCCAATATGTAATAGACAAGACCTACTCCTTGCTCAGTGATCTGGACTCAAAACCCCCTATTCACCGCCCAAGAATATATCTGACTAGTAAGAATCTTAAAACCTATGTACTGATATCCCTCTGTAAGTGAGTCAAGTGGGTGTAAAGCGGCATAAACACAGCAATGAAAAGCAGCTAAACCCCTTTATAAAAATCAATCACTTTTAAAAACCCGTGAAACAAAGACAGTGAAAGAGAGAGAAATTCTTACAAAATTCGTTCAAGGGCTGTGATGCCACCTGGATTGACCATATCTAGACCCACAGCTGATTGAGGCATAAGGGTGGACACTCTTGGGGCTGAGAGGTTTGGTGAGGTTGGGTGAGCAAACGCAGACCCTTTAGAGTAATACTGCGTGGTACCCATCCCATGGGTTCCAAATCTCCAGGTTCAAGGGCATCTTCCTACATCGAAAACATGCATGAGAATCCCAGAAGATGGTACACCGTGTGATCGGGAAAGGTTTCTAAAACGCACCTCATTTCTCATCTCCTTGTGCTCGGGTTCGCCATTCCAGCCGCTTTACTAGCAATCTCCCTCCTTGAGAATCAGCACCTTTAACCTCCTGTTCCGTACAGGTTGCAATTTGTCCTGAGGATGAACGGGAAGAGGGGGAACCAATGAGACACTAGCTCTAGGTGTTGGGACAGGCACAGGTCACTCTATTTTCCCATCAGGAAGAAGAATTAACCACAGGCTCAGCCTGCCGCCCGGGACCAGAATAGGGCCTGAAGCAATCCTGCGCTTTTGCGGCCAGCTCCCAAGAAAGCGAGTTGAAAAATGGAGCTCAGGGGCACTGCAATTCACAAACCTGCAGAGTTATAAATGATAACTCTCGTCCACAAATATATTGACGGAAGACAACAGAGAGGATTTGAAAGCAAGGCAGAATTGCAGGAAACAGATTTCAGGAGGTAGATTCGAATCGCCTTTAAAGCACGGGAAAAGCGGCAAAACCTCGACAATGATGCCCTTGGCCAAAAAGGGCGTATGCGTTTTTTCCTGAATATATTCAGGAAAAAACGCATACGCCCTTTTTGGCCAACCAAGCAACCTGGAAAGGCAAATCAGCGCTACAAGGAAGTCTCGCTTCCCATCGGTCAAAAGGGCCATGCTGAATAAAGTGTCAAAACCAGAAATGCAGGACAGGCCATGGAGAAACGGGAGCCTTGCTACGCTGATGGGCGGGATGTAAATTGCCAACAGCCACTCTGCAGAAGTGTACGGTGTGTCCTGAAACATCGAAAAAACTCAGCTTAGAGAGCATAGGGCACTTCCACTCACGGGCGTATAAATTGGGAAAACTAAAAATCAGCAAGGCACAGGCACCCCAAAGTTTAGGGCTGCTCTGTTGACAAGAACCTCCACTTCGTTACACCTTAAATATCCCAGGAAAGAGAAAAATGGATAAAGAAGTTGTGGTCCTTTTGTACAATGGAATATCACTCAGTCATGAAATCAACGTCATAAGGCTAGTAGCAGCATGATGAGTGGATTTAGGTACGACGATTCTAAGTGAAATAAGTCACACAGAAAAAGACACTTATCATAAGATATCACTTATAGAGGGAATGTAAAAACCGCTACCCTTGAACTGAATTACAAAACAGAACAGAGTCACACGTTTAGAAAACACACTATGGCTGCTTAACGGGAAAGGTGAGGTGGGGTGATGCCTAAAACAAGGGTTTCAAATTAGCTCAGAGACCGTTCCATAAACCCAATATGTAATAGACAAGACCTACTCCTTGCTCAGTGATCTGGACTCAAAACCCCCTATTCACCGCCCAAGAATATATCTGACTAGTAAGAATCTTAAAACCTATGTACTGATATCCCTCTGTAAGTGAGTCAAGTGGGTGTAAAGCGGCATAAACGCAGCAGTGAAAAGCAGCTAAACCCCTTTATAAAAATCAATCACTTTTAAAAACCCGTGAAACAAAGACAGTGAAAGAGAGAGAAATTCTTACAAAATTCGTTCAAGGGCTGTGATGCCACCTGGATTGACCATATCTAGACCCACAGCTGATTGAGGCATAAGGGTGGACACTCTTGGGGCTGAGAGGTTTGGTGAGGTTGGGTGAGCAAATGCAGACCCTTTAGAGTAATACTGTGTGGTACCCATCCCATGGGTCCCAAATCTCCAGGTTCAAGGGCATCTTCCTACATCGAAAACATGCATGAGAATCCCAGAAGATGGTACATCGTGTGATCGGGAAAGGTTTCTAAAACGCACCTCATTTCTCATCTCCTTGTGCTCGGGTTCGCCATTCCAGCCGCTTTACTAGCAATCTCCCTCCTTGAGAATCAGCACCTTTAACCTCCTGTTCCGTACAGGTTGCAATTTGTCCTGAGGATGAACGGGAAGAGGGGGAACCAATGAGACACTAGCTCTAGGTGTTGGGACAGGCACAGGTCACTCTATTTTCCCATCAGGAAGAAGAATTAACCACAGCCTCAGCCTGCCGCCCGGGACCAGAATAGGGCCTGAAGCAATCCTGCGCTTTTGCGGCCAGCTCCCAAGAAAGCGAGTTGAAAAATGGAGCTCAGGGGCACTGCAATTCACAAACCTGCAGAGTTATAAATGATAACTCTCGTCCACAAATATATTGACGGAAGACAACAGAGAGGATTTGAAAGCAAGGCAGAATTGCAGGAAACAGATTTCAGGAGGTAGATTCGAATCGCCTTTAAAGCACGGGAAAAGCGGCAAAACCTCGACAATGATGCCCTTGGCCAAAAAGGGCGTATGCGTTTTTTCCTGAATATATTCAGGAAAAAACGCATACGCCCTTTTTGGCCAACCAAGCAACCTGGAAAGGCAAATCAGCGCTACAAGGAAGTCTCGCTTCCCATCGGTCAAAAGGGCCATGCTGAATAAAGTGTCAAAACCAGAAATGCAGGACAGGCCATGGAGAAACGGGAGCCTTGCTACGCTGATGGGCGGGATGTAAATTGCCAACAGCCACTCTGCAGAAGTGTACGGTGTGTCCTGAAACATCGAAAAAACTCAGCTTAGAGAGCATAGGGCACTTCCACTCACGGGCGTATAAATTGGGAAAACTAAAAATCAGCAAGGCACAGGCACCCCAAAGTTTAGGGCTGCTCTGTTGACAAGAACCTCCACTTCGTTACACCTTAAATATCCCAGGAAAGAGAAAAATGGATAAAGAAGTTGTGGTCCTTTTGTACAATGGAATATCACTCAGCCATGAAATCAACGTCATAAGGCTAGTAGCAGCATGATGAGTGGATTTAGGTACGACGATTCTAAGTGAAATAAGTCACACAGAAAAAGACACTTATCATAAGATATCACTTATAGAGGGAATGTAAAAACCGCTACCCTTGAACTGAATTACAAAACAGAACAGAGTCACACGTTTAGAAAACACACTATGGCTGCTTAACGGGAAAGGTGAGGTGGGGTGATGCCTAAAACAAGGGTTTCAAATTAGCTCAGAGACCGTTCCATAAACCCAATATGTAATAGACAAGACCTACTCCTTGCTCAGTGATCTGGACTCAAAACCCCCTATTCACCGCCCAAGAATATATCTGACTAGTAAGAATCTTAAAACCTATGTACTGATATCCCTCTGTAAGTGAGTCAAGTGGGTGTAAAGCGGCATAAACGCAGCAGTGAAAAGCAGCTAAACCCCTTTATAAAAATCAATCACTTTTAAAAACCCGTGAAACAAAGACAGTGAAAGAGAGAGAAATTCTTACAAAATTCGTTCAAGGGCTGTGATGCCACCTGGATTGACCATATCTAGACCCACAGCTGATTGAGGCATAAGGGTGGACACTCTTGGGGCTGAGAGGTTTGGTGAGGTTGGGTGAGCAAATGCAGACCCTTTAGAGTAATACTGTGTGGTACCCATCCCATGGGTCCCAAATCTCCAGGTTCAAGGGCATCTTCCTACATCGAAAACATGCATGAGAATCCCAGAAGATGGTACACCGTGTGATCGGGAAAGGTTTCTAAAACGCACCTCATTTCTCATCTCCTTGTGCTCGGGTTCGCCATTCCAGCCGCTTTACTAGCAATCTCCCTCCTTGAGAATCAGCACCTTTAACCTCCTGTTCCGTACAGGTTGCAATTGGTCCTGAGGATGAACGGGAAGAGGGGGAACCAATGAGACACTAGCTCTAGGTGTTGGGACAGGCACAGGTCACTCTATTTTCCCATCAGGAAGAAGAATTAACCACAGCCTCAGCCTGCCGCCCGGGACCAGAATAGGGCCTGAAGCAATCCTGCGCTTTTGCGGCCAGCTCCCAAGAAAGCGAGTTGAAAAATGGAGCTCAGGGGCACTGCAATTCACAAACCTGCAGAGTTATAAATGATAACTCTCGTCCACAAATATATTGACGGAAGACAACAGAGAGGATTTGAAAGCAAGGCAGAATTGCAGGAAACAGATTTCAGGAGGTAGATTCGAATCGCCTTTAAAGCACGGGAAAAGCGGCAAAACCTCGACAATGATGCCCTTGGCCAAAAAGGGCGTATGCGTTTTTTCCTGAATATATTCAGGAAAAAACGCATACGCCCTTTTTGGCCAACCAAGCAACCTGGAAAGGCAAATCAGCGCTACAAGGAAGTCTCGCTTCCCATCGGTCAAAAGGGCCATGCTGAATAAAGTGTCAAAACCAGAAATGCAGGACAGGCCATGGAGAAACGGGAGCCTTGCTACGCTGATGGGCGGGATGTAAATTGCCAACAGCCACTCTGCAGAAGTGTACGGTGTGTCCTGAAACATCGAAAAAACTCAGCTTAGAGAGCATAGGGCACTTCCACTCACGGGCGTATAAATTGGGAAAACTAAAAATCAGCAAGGCACAGGCACCCCAAAGTTTAGGGCTGCTCTGTTGACAAGAACCTCCACTTCGTTACACCTTAAATATCCCAGGAAAGAGAAAAATGGATAAAGAAGTTGTGGTCCTTTTGTACAATGGAATATCACTCAGCCATGAAATCAACGTCATAAGGCTAGTAGCAGCATGATGAGTGGATTTAGGTACGACGATTCTAAGTGAAATAAGTCACACAGAAAAAGACACTTATCATAAGATATCACTTATAGAGGGAATGTAAAAACCGCTACCCTTGAACTGAATTACAAAACAGAACAGAGTCACACGTTTAGAAAACACACTATGGCTGCTTAACGGGAAAGGTGAGGTGGGGTGATGCCTAAAACAAGGGTTTCAAATTAGCTCAGAGACCGTTCCATAAACCCAATATGTAATAGACAAGACCTACTCCTTGCTCAGTGATCTGGACTCAAAACCCCCTATTCACCGCCCAAGAATATATCTGACTAGTAAGAATCTTAAAACCTATGTACTGATATCCCTCTGTAAGTGAGTCAAGTGGGTGTAAAGCGGCATAAACGCAGCAGTGAAAAGCAGCTAAACCCCTTTATAAAAATCAATCACTTTTAAAAACCCGTGAAACAAAGACAGTGAAAGAGAGAGAAATTCTTACAAAATTCGTTCAAGGGCTGTGATGCCACCTGGATTGACCATATCTAGACCCACAGCTGATTGAGGCATAAGGGTGGACACTCTTGGGGCTGAGAGGTTTGGTGAGGTTGGGTGAGCAAATGCAGACCCTTTAGAGTAATACTGTGTGGTACCCATCCCATGGGTCCCAAATCTCCAGGTTCAAGGGCATCTTCCTACATCGAAAACATGCATGAGAATCCCAGAAGATGGTACACCGTGTGATCGGGAAAGGTTTCTAAAACGCACCTCATTTCTCATCTCCTTGTGCTCGGGTTCGCCATTCCAGCCGCTTTACTAGCAATCTCCCTCCTTGAGAATCAGCACCTTTAACCTCCTGTTCCGTACAGGTTGCAATTGGTCCTGAGGATGAACGGGAAGAGGGGGAACCAATGAGACACTAGCTCTAGGTGTTGGGACAGGCACAGGTCACTCTATTTTCCCATCAGGAAGAAGAATTAACCACAGCCTCAGCCTGCCGCCCGGGACCAGAATAGGGCCTGAAGCAATCCTGCGCTTTTGCGGCCAGCTCCCAAGAAAGCGAGTTGAAAAATGGAGCTCAGGGGCACTGCAATTCACAAACCTGCAGAGTTATAAATGATAACTCTCGTCCACAAATATATTGACGGAAGACAACAGAGAGGATTTGAAAGCAAGGCAGAATTGCAGGAAACAGATTTCAGGAGGTAGATTCGAATCGCCTTTAAAGCACGGGAAAAGCGGCAAAACCTCGACAATGATGCCCTTGGCCAAAAAGGGCGTATGCGTTTTTTCCTGAATATATTCAGGAAAAAACGCATACGCCCTTTTTGGCCAACCAAGCAACCTGGAAAGGCAAATCAGCGCTACAAGGAAGTCTCGCTTCCCATCTGTCAAAAGGGCCATGCTGAATAAAGTGTCAAAACCAGAAATGCAGGACAGGCCATGGAGAAACGGGAGCCTTGCTACGCTGATGGGCGGGATGTAAATTGCCAACAGCCACTCTGCAGAAGTGTACGGTGTGTCCTGAAACATCGAAAAAACTCAGCTTAGAGAGCATAGGGCACTTCCACTCACGGGCGTATAAATTGGGAAAACTAAAAATCAGCAAGGCACAGGCACCCCAAAGTTTAGGGCTGCTCTGTTGACAAGAACCTCCACTTCGTTACACCTTAAATATCCCAGGAAAGAGAAAAATGGATAAAGAAGTTGTGGTCCTTTTGTACAATGGAATATCACTCAGCCATGAAATCAACGTCATAAGGCTAGTAGCAGCATGATGAGTGGATTTAGGTACGACGATTCTAAGTGAAATAAGTCACACAGAAAAAGACACTTATCATAAGATATCACTTATAGAGGGAATGTAAAAACCGCTACCCTTGAACTGAATTACAAAACAGAACAGAGTCACACGTTTAGAAAACACACTATGGCTGCTTAACGGGAAAGGTGAGGTGGGGTGATGCCTAAAACAAGGGTTTCAAATTAGCTCAGAGACCGTTCCATAAACCCAATATGTAATAGACAAGACCTACTCCTTGCTCAGTGATCTGGACTCAAAACCCCCTATTCACCGCCCAAGAATATATCTGACTAGTAAGAATCTTAAAACCTATGTACTGATATCCCTCTGTAAGTGAGTCAAGTGGGTGTAAAGCGGCATAAACACAGCAGTGAAAAGCAGCTAAACCCCTTTATAAAAATCAATCACTTTTAAAAACCCGTGAAACAAAGACAGTGAAAGAGAGAGAAATTCTTACAAAATTCGTTCAAGGGCTGTGATGCCACCTGGATTGACCATATCTAGACCCACAGCTGATTGAGGCATAAGGGTGGACACTCTTGGGGCTGAGAGGTTTGGTGAGGTTGGGTGAGCAAATGCAGACCCTTTAGAGTAATACTGTGTGGTACCCATCCCATGGGTCCCAAATCTCCAGGTTCAAGGGCATCTTCCTACATCGAAAACATGCATGAGAATCCCAGAAGATGGTACACCGTGTGATCGGGAAAGGTTTCTAAAACGCACCTCATTTCTCATCTCCTTGTGCTCGGGTTCGCCATTCCAGCCGCTTTACTAGCAATCTCCCTCCTTGAGAATCAGCACCTTTAACCTCCTGTTCCGTACAGGTTGCAATTTGTCCTGAGGATGAACGGGAAGAGGGGGAACCAATGAGACACTAGCTCTAGGTGTTGGGACAGGCACAGGTCACTCTATTTTCCCATCAGGAAGAAGAATTAACCACAGGCTCAGCCTGCCGCCCGGGACCAGAATAGGGCCTGAAGCAATCCTGCGCTTTTGCGGCCAGCTCCCAAGAAAGCGAGTTGAAAAATGGAGCTCAGGGGCACTGCAATTCACAAACCTGCAGAGTTATAAATGATAACTCTCGTCCACAAATATATTGACGGAAGACAACAGAGAGGATTTGAAAGCAAGGCAGAATTGCAGGAAACAGATTTCAGGAGGTAGATTCGAATCGCCTTTAAAGCACGGGAAAAGCGGCAAAACCTCGACAATGATGCCCTTGGCCAAAAAGGGCGTATGCGTTTTTTCCTGAATATATTCAGGAAAAAACGCATACGCCCTTTTTGGCCAACCAAGCAACCTGGAAAGGCAAATCAGCGCTACAAGGAAGTCTCGCTTCCCATCGGTCAAAAGGGCCATGCTGAATAAAGTGTCAAAACCAGAAATGCAGGACAGGCCATGGAGAAACGGGAGCCTTGCTACGCTGATGGGCGGGATGTAAATTGCCAACAGCCACTCTGCAGAAGTGTACGGTGTGTCCTGAAACATCGAAAAAACTCAGCTTAGAGAGCATAGGGCACTTCCACTCACGGGCGTATAAATTGGGAAAACTAAAAATCAGCAAGGCACAGGCACCCCAAAGTTTAGGGCTGCTCTGTTGACAAGAACCTCCACTTCGTTACACCTTAAATATCCCAGGAAAGAGAAAAATGGATAAAGAAGTTGTGGTCCTTTTGTACAATGGAATATCACTCAGTCATGAAATCAACGTCATAAGGCTAGTAGCAGCATGATGAGTGGATTTAGGTACGACGATTCTAAGTGAAATAAGTCACACAGAAAAAGACACTTATCATAAGATATCACTTATAGAGGGAATGTAAAAACCGCTACCCTTGAACTGAATTACAAAACAGAACAGAGTCACACGTTTAGAAAACACACTATGGCTGCTTAACGGGAAAGGTGAGGTGGGGTGATGCCTAAAACAAGGGTTTCAAATTAGCTCAGAGACCGTTCCATAAACCCAATATGTAATAGACAAGACCTACTCCTTGCTCAGTGATCTGGACTCAAAACCCCCTATTCACCGCCCAAGAATATATCTGACTAGTAAGAATCTTAAAACCTATGTACTGATATCCCTCTGTAAGTGAGTCAAGTGGGTGTAAAGCGGCATAAACGCAGCAGTGAAAAGCAGCTAAACCCCTTTATAAAAATCAATCACTTTTAAAAACCCGTGAAACAAAGACAGTGAAAGAGAGAGAAATTCTTACAAAATTCGTTCAAGGGCTGTGATGCCACCTGGATTGACCATATCTAGACCCACAGCTGATTGAGGCATAAGGGTGGACACTCTTGGGGCTGAGAGGTTTGGTGAGGTTGGGTGAGCAAATGCAGACCCTTTAGAGTAATACTGTGTGGTACCCATCCCATGGGTCCCAAATCTCCAGGTTCAAGGGCATCTTCCTACATCGAAAACATGCATGAGAATCCCAGAAGATGGTACATCGTGTGATCGGGAAAGGTTTCTAAAACGCACCTCATTTCTCATCTCCTTGTGCTCGGGTTCGCCATTCCAGCCGCTTTACTAGCAATCTCCCTCCTTGAGAATCAGCACCTTTAACCTCCTGTTCCGTACAGGTTGCAATTTGTCCTGAGGATGAACGGGAAGAGGGGGAACCAATGAGACACTAGCTCTAGGTGTTGGGACAGGCACAGGTCACTCTATTTTCCCATCAGGAAGAAGAATTAACCACAGCCTCAGCCTGCCGCCCGGGACCAGAATAGGGCCTGAAGCAATCCTGCGCTTTTGCGGCCAGCTCCCAAGAAAGCGAGTTGAAAAATGGAGCTCAGGGGCACTGCAATTCACAAACCTGCAGAGTTATAAATGATAACTCTCGTCCACAAATATATTGACGGAAGACAACAGAGAGGATTTGAAAGCAAGGCAGAATTGCAGGAAACAGATTTCAGGAGGTAGATTCGAATCGCCTTTAAAGCACGGGAAAAGCGGCAAAACCTCGACAATGATGCCCTTGGCCAAAAAGGGCGTATGCGTTTTTTCCTGAATATATTCAGGAAAAAACGCATACGCCCTTTTTGGCCAACCAAGCAACCTGGAAAGGCAAATCAGCGCTACAAGGAAGTCTCGCTTCCCATCGGTCAAAAGGGCCATGCTGAATAAAGTGTCAAAACCAGAAATGCAGGACAGGCCATGGAGAAACGGGAGCCTTGCTACGCTGATGGGCGGGATGTAAATTGCCAACAGCCACTCTGCAGAAGTGTACGGTGTGTCCTGAAACATCGAAAAAACTCAGCTTAGAGAGCATAGGGCACTTCCACTCACGGGCGTATAAATTGGGAAAACTAAAAATCAGCAAGGCACAGGCACCCCAAAGTTTAGGGCTGCTCTGTTGACAAGAACCTCCACTTCGTTACACCTTAAATATCCCAGGAAAGAGAAAAATGGATAAAGAAGTTGTGGTCCTTTTGTACAATGGAATATCACTCAGTCATGAAATCAACGTCATAAGGCTAGTAGCAGCATGATGAGTGGATTTAGGTACGACGATTCTAAGTGAAATAAGTCACACAGAAAAAGACACTTATCATAAGATATCACTTATAGAGGGAATGTAAAAACCGCTACCCTTGAACTGAATTACAAAACAGAACAGAGTCACACGTTTAGAAAACACACTATGGCTGCTTAACGGGAAAGGTGAGGTGGGGTGATGCCTAAAACAAGGGTTTCAAATTAGCTCAGAGACCGTTCCATAAACCCAATATGTAATAGACAAGACCTACTCCTTGCTCAGTGATCTGGACTCAAAACCCCCTATTCACCGCCCAAGAATATATCTGACTAGTAAGAATCTTAAAACCTATGTACTGATATCCCTCTGTAAGTGAGTCAAGTGGGTGTAAAGCGGCATAAACGCAGCAGTGAAAAGCAGCTAAACCCCTTTATAAAAATCAATCACTTTTAAAAACCCGTGAAACAAAGACAGTGAAAGAGAGAGAAATTCTTACAAAATTCGTTCAAGGGCTGTGATGCCACCTGGATTGACCATATCTAGACCCACAGCTGATTGAGGCATAAGGGTGGACACTCTTGGGGCTGAGAGGTTTGGTGAGGTTGGGTGAGCAAATGCAGACCCTTTAGAGTAATACTGTGTGGTACCCATCCCATGGGTCCCAAATCTCCAGGTTCAAGGGCATCTTCCTACATCGAAAACATGCATGAGAATCCCAGAAGATGGTACATCGTGTGATCGGGAAAGGTTTCTAAAACGCACCTCATTTCTCATCTCCTTGTGCTCGGGTTCGCCATTCCAGCCGCTTTACTAGCAATCTCCCTCCTTGAGAATCAGCACCTTTAACCTCCTGTTCCGTACAGGTTGCAATTTGTCCTGAGGATGAACGGGAAGAGGGGGAACCAATGAGACACTAGCTCTAGGTGTTGGGACAGGCACAGGTCACTCTATTTTCCCATCAGGAAGAAGAATTAACCACAGCCTCAGCCTGCCGCCCGGGACCAGAATAGGGCCTGAAGCAATCCTGCGCTTTTGCGGCCAGCTCCCAAGAAAGCGAGTTGAAAAATGGAGCTCAGGGGCACTGCAATTCACAAACCTGCAGAGTTATAAATGATAACTCTCGTCCACAAATATATTGACGGAAGACAACAGAGAGGATTTGAAAGCAAGGCAGAATTGCAGGAAACAGATTTCAGGAGGTAGATTCGAATCGCCTTTAAAGCACGGGAAAAGCGGCAAAACCTCGACAATGATGCCCTTGGCCAAAAAGGGCGTATGCGTTTTTTCCTGAATATATTCAGGAAAAAACGCATACGCCCTTTTTGGCCAACCAAGCAACCTGGAAAGGCAAATCAGCGCTACAAGGAAGTCTCGCTTCCCATCGGTCAAAAGGGCCATGCTGAATAAAGTGTCAAAACCAGAAATGCAGGACAGGCCATGGAGAAACGGGAGCCTTGCTACGCTGATGGGCGGGATGTAAATTGCCAACAGCCACTCTGCAGAAGTGTACGGTGTGTCCTGAAACATCGAAAAAACTCAGCTTAGAGAGCATAGGGCACTTCCACTCACGGGCGTATAAATTGGGAAAACTAAAAATCAGCAAGGCACAGGCACCCCAAAGTTTAGGGCTGCTCTGTTGACAAGAACCTCCACTTCGTTACACCTTAAATATCCCAGGAAAGAGAAAAATGGATAAAGAAGTTGTGGTCCTTTTGTACAATGGAATATCACTCAGCCATGAAATCAACGTCATAAGGCTAGTAGCAGCATGATGAGTGGATTTAGGTACGACGATTCTAAGTGAAATAAGTCACACAGAAAAAGACACTTATCATAAGATATCACTTATAGAGGGAATGTAAAAACCGCTACCCTTGAACTGAATTACAAAACAGAACAGAGTCACACGTTTAGAAAACACACTATGGCTGCTTAACGGGAAAGGTGAGGTGGGGTGATGCCTAAAACAAGGGTTTCAAATTAGCTCAGAGACCGTTCCATAAACCCAATATGTAATAGACAAGACCTACTCCTTGCTCAGTGATCTGGACTCAAAACCCCCTATTCACCGCCCAAGAATATATCTGACTAGTAAGAATCTTAAAACCTATGTACTGATATCCCTCTGTAAGTGAGTCAAGTGGGTGTAAAGCGGCATAAACGCAGCAGTGAAAAGCAGCTAAACCCCTTTATAAAAATCAATCACTTTTAAAAACCCGTGAAACAAAGACAGTGAAAGAGAGAGAAATTCTTACAAAATTCGTTCAAGGGCTGTGATGCCACCTGGATTGACCATATCTAGACCCACAGCTGATTGAGGCATAAGGGTGGACACTCTTGGGGCTGAGAGGTTTGGTGAGGTTGGGTGAGCAAATGCAGACCCTTTAGAGTAATACTGTGTGGTACCCATCCCATGGGTCCCAAATCTCCAGGTTCAAGGGCATCTTCCTACATCGAAAACATGCATGAGAATCCCAGAAGATGGTACACCGTGTGATCGGGAAAGGTTTCTAAAACGCACCTCATTTCTCATCTCCTTGTGCTCGGGTTCGCCATTCCAGCCGCTTTACTAGCAATCTCCCTCCTTGAGAATCAGCACCTTTAACCTCCTGTTCCGTACAGGTTGCAATTGGTCCTGAGGATGAACGGGAAGAGGGGGAACCAATGAGACACTAGCTCTAGGTGTTGGGACAGGCACAGGTCACTCTATTTTCCCATCAGGAAGAAGAATTAACCACAGCCTCAGCCTGCCGCCCGGGACCAGAATAGGGCCTGAAGCAATCCTGCGCTTTTGCGGCCAGCTCCCAAGAAAGCGAGTTGAAAAATGGAGCTCAGGGGCACTGCAATTCACAAACCTGCAGAGTTATAAATGATAACTCTCGTCCACAAATATATTGACGGAAGACAACAGAGAGGATTTGAAAGCAAGGCAGAATTGCAGGAAACAGATTTCAGGAGGTAGATTCGAATCGCCTTTAAAGCACGGGAAAAGCGGCAAAACCTCGACAATGATGCCCTTGGCCAAAAAGGGCGTATGCGTTTTTTCCTGAATATATTCAGGAAAAAACGCATACGCCCTTTTTGGCCAACCAAGCAACCTGGAAAGGCAAATCAGCGCTACAAGGAAGTCTCGCTTCCCATCGGTCAAAAGGGCCATGCTGAATAAAGTGTCAAAACCAGAAATGCAGGACAGGCCATGGAGAAACGGGAGCCTTGCTACGCTGATGGGCGGGATGTAAATTGCCAACAGCCACTCTGCAGAAGTGTACGGTGTGTCCTGAAACATCGAAAAAACTCAGCTTAGAGAGCATAGGGCACTTCCACTCACGGGCGTATAAATTGGGAAAACTAAAAATCAGCAAGGCACAGGCACCCCAAAGTTTAGGGCTGCTCTGTTGACAAGAACCTCCACTTCGTTACACCTTAAATATCCCAGGAAAGAGAAAAATGGATAAAGAAGTTGTGGTCCTTTTGTACAATGGAATATCACTCAGCCATGAAATCAACGTCATAAGGCTAGTAGCAGCATGATGAGTGGATTTAGGTACGACGATTCTAAGTGAAATAAGTCACACAGAAAAAGACACTTATCATAAGATATCACTTATAGAGGGAATGTAAAAACCGCTACCCTTGAACTGAATTACAAAACAGAACAGAGTCACACGTTTAGAAAACACACTATGGCTGCTTAACGGGAAAGGTGAGGTGGGGTGATGCCTAAAACAAGGGTTTCAAATTAGCTCAGAGACCGTTCCATAAACCCAATATGTAATAGACAAGACCTACTCCTTGCTCAGTGATCTGGACTCAAAACCCCCTATTCACCGCCCAAGAATATATCTGACTAGTAAGAATCTTAAAACCTATGTACTGATATCCCTCTGTAAGTGAGTCAAGTGGGTGTAAAGCGGCATAAACGCAGCAGTGAAAAGCAGCTAAACCCCTTTATAAAAATCAATCACTTTTAAAAACCCGTGAAACAAAGACAGTGAAAGAGAGAGAAATTCTTACAAAATTCGTTCAAGGGCTGTGATGCCACCTGGATTGACCATATCTAGACCCACAGCTGATTGAGGCATAAGGGTGGACACTCTTGGGGCTGAGAGGTTTGGTGAGGTTGGGTGAGCAAATGCAGACCCTTTAGAGTAATACTGTGTGGTACCCATCCCATGGGTCCCAAATCTCCAGGTTCAAGGGCATCTTCCTACATCGAAAACATGCATGAGAATCCCAGAAGATGGTACACCGTGTGATCGGGAAAGGTTTCTAAAACGCACCTCATTTCTCATCTCCTTGTGCTCGGGTTCGCCATTCCAGCCGCTTTACTAGCAATCTCCCTCCTTGAGAATCAGCACCTTTAACCTCCTGTTCCGTACAGGTTGCAATTGGTCCTGAGGATGAACGGGAAGAGGGGGAACCAATGAGACACTAGCTCTAGGTGTTGGGACAGGCACAGGTCACTCTATTTTCCCATCAGGAAGAAGAATTAACCACAGCCTCAGCCTGCCGCCCGGGACCAGAATAGGGCCTGAAGCAATCCTGCGCTTTTGCGGCCAGCTCCCAAGAAAGCGAGTTGAAAAATGGAGCTCAGGGGCACTGCAATTCACAAACCTGCAGAGTTATAAATGATAACTCTCGTCCACAAATATATTGACGGAAGACAACAGAGAGGATTTGAAAGCAAGGCAGAATTGCAGGAAACAGATTTCAGGAGGTAGATTCGAATCGCCTTTAAAGCACGGGAAAAGCGGCAAAACCTCGACAATGATGCCCTTGGCCAAAAAGGGCGTATGCGTTTTTTCCTGAATATATTCAGGAAAAAACGCATACGCCCTTTTTGGCCAACCAAGCAACCTGGAAAGGCAAATCAGCGCTACAAGGAAGTCTCGCTTCCCATCTGTCAAAAGGGCCATGCTGAATAAAGTGTCAAAACCAGAAATGCAGGACAGGCCATGGAGAAACGGGAGCCTTGCTACGCTGATGGGCGGGATGTAAATTGCCAACAGCCACTCTGCAGAAGTGTACGGTGTGTCCTGAAACATCGAAAAAACTCAGCTTAGAGAGCATAGGGCACTTCCACTCACGGGCGTATAAATTGGGAAAACTAAAAATCAGCAAGGCACAGGCACCCCAAAGTTTAGGGCTGCTCTGTTGACAAGAACCTCCACTTCGTTACACCTTAAATATCCCAGGAAAGAGAAAAATGGATAAAGAAGTTGTGGTCCTTTTGTACAATGGAATATCACTCAGCCATGAAATCAACGTCATAAGGCTAGTAGCAGCATGATGAGTGGATTTAGGTACGACGATTCTAAGTGAAATAAGTCACACAGAAAAAGACACTTATCATAAGATATCACTTATAGAGGGAATGTAAAAACCGCTACCCTTGAACTGAATTACAAAACAGAACAGAGTCACACGTTTAGAAAACACACTATGGCTGCTTAACGGGAAAGGTGAGGTGGGGTGATGCCTAAAACAAGGGTTTCAAATTAGCTCAGAGACCGTTCCATAAACCCAATATGTAATAGACAAGACCTACTCCTTGCTCAGTGATCTGGACTCAAAACCCCCTATTCACCGCCCAAGAATATATCTGACTAGTAAGAATCTTAAAACCTATGTACTGATATCCCTCTGTAAGTGAGTCAAGTGGGTGTAAAGCGGCATAAACACAGCAGTGAAAAGCAGCTAAACCCCTTTATAAAAATCAATCACTTTTAAAAACCCGTGAAACAAAGACAGTGAAAGAGAGAGAAATTCTTACAAAATTCGTTCAAGGGCTGTGATGCCACCTGGATTGACCATATCTAGACCCACAGCTGATTGAGGCATAAGGGTGGACACTCTTGGGGCTGAGAGGTTTGGTGAGGTTGGGTGAGCAAATGCAGACCCTTTAGAGTAATACTGTGTGGTACCCATCCCATGGGTCCCAAATCTCCAGGTTCAAGGGCATCTTCCTACATCGAAAACATGCATGAGAATCCCAGAAGATGGTACACCGTGTGATCGGGAAAGGTTTCTAAAACGCACCTCATTTCTCATCTCCTTGTGCTCGGGTTCGCCATTCCAGCCGCTTTACTAGCAATCTCCCTCCTTGAGAATCAGCACCTTTAACCTCCTGTTCCGTACAGGTTGCAATTTGTCCTGAGGATGAACGGGAAGAGGGGGAACCAATGAGACACTAGCTCTAGGTGTTGGGACAGGCACAGGTCACTCTATTTTCCCATCAGGAAGAAGAATTAACCACAGGCTCAGCCTGCCGCCCGGGACCAGAATAGGGCCTGAAGCAATCCTGCGCTTTTGCGGCCAGCTCCCAAGAAAGCGAGTTGAAAAATGGAGCTCAGGGGCACTGCAATTCACAAACCTGCAGAGTTATAAATGATAACTCTCGTCCACAAATATATTGACGGAAGACAACAGAGAGGATTTGAAAGCAAGGCAGAATTGCAGGAAACAGATTTCAGGAGGTAGATTCGAATCGCCTTTAAAGCACGGGAAAAGCGGCAAAACCTCGACAATGATGCCCTTGGCCAAAAAGGGCGTATGCGTTTTTTCCTGAATATATTCAGGAAAAAACGCATACGCCCTTTTTGGCCAACCAAGCAACCTGGAAAGGCAAATCAGCGCTACAAGGAAGTCTCGCTTCCCATCGGTCAAAAGGGCCATGCTGAATAAAGTGTCAAAACCAGAAATGCAGGACAGGCCATGGAGAAACGGGAGCCTTGCTACGCTGATGGGCGGGATGTAAATTGCCAACAGCCACTCTGCAGAAGTGTACGGTGTGTCCTGAAACATCGAAAAAACTCAGCTTAGAGAGCATAGGGCACTTCCACTCACGGGCGTATAAATTGGGAAAACTAAAAATCAGCAAGGCACAGGCACCCCAAAGTTTAGGGCTGCTCTGTTGACAAGAACCTCCACTTCGTTACACCTTAAATATCCCAGGAAAGAGAAAAATGGATAAAGAAGTTGTGGTCCTTTTGTACAATGGAATATCACTCAGTCATGAAATCAACGTCATAAGGCTAGTAGCAGCATGATGAGTGGATTTAGGTACGACGATTCTAAGTGAAATAAGTCACACAGAAAAAGACACTTATCATAAGATATCACTTATAGAGGGAATGTAAAAACCGCTACCCTTGAACTGAATTACAAAACAGAACAGAGTCACACGTTTAGAAAACACACTATGGCTGCTTAACGGGAAAGGTGAGGTGGGGTGATGCCTAAAACAAGGGTTTCAAATTAGCTCAGAGACCGTTCCATAAACCCAATATGTAATAGACAAGACCTACTCCTTGCTCAGTGATCTGGACTCAAAACCCCCTATTCACCGCCCAAGAATATATCTGACTAGTAAGAATCTTAAAACCTATGTACTGATATCCCTCTGTAAGTGAGTCAAGTGGGTGTAAAGCGGCATAAACGCAGCAGTGAAAAGCAGCTAAACCCCTTTATAAAAATCAATCACTTTTAAAAACCCGTGAAACAAAGACAGTGAAAGAGAGAGAAATTCTTACAAAATTCGTTCAAGGGCTGTGATGCCACCTGGATTGACCATATCTAGACCCACAGCTGATTGAGGCATAAGGGTGGACACTCTTGGGGCTGAGAGGTTTGGTGAGGTTGGGTGAGCAAATGCAGACCCTTTAGAGTAATACTGTGTGGTACCCATCCCATGGGTCCCAAATCTCCAGGTTCAAGGGCATCTTCCTACATCGAAAACATGCATGAGAATCCCAGAAGATGGTACATCGTGTGATCGGGAAAGGTTTCTAAAACGCACCTCATTTCTCATCTCCTTGTGCTCGGGTTCGCCATTCCAGCCGCTTTACTAGCAATCTCCCTCCTTGAGAATCAGCACCTTTAACCTCCTGTTCCGTACAGGTTGCAATTTGTCCTGAGGATGAACGGGAAGAGGGGGAACCAATGAGACACTAGCTCTAGGTGTTGGGACAGGCACAGGTCACTCTATTTTCCCATCAGGAAGAAGAATTAACCACAGCCTCAGCCTGCCGCCCGGGACCAGAATAGGGCCTGAAGCAATCCTGCGCTTTTGCGGCCAGCTCCCAAGAAAGCGAGTTGAAAAATGGAGCTCAGGGGCACTGCAATTCACAAACCTGCAGAGTTATAAATGATAACTCTCGTCCACAAATATATTGACGGAAGACAACAGAGAGGATTTGAAAGCAAGGCAGAATTGCAGGAAACAGATTTCAGGAGGTAGATTCGAATCGCCTTTAAAGCACGGGAAAAGCGGCAAAACCTCGACAATGATGCCCTTGGCCAAAAAGGGCGTATGCGTTTTTTCCTGAATATATTCAGGAAAAAACGCATACGCCCTTTTTGGCCAACCAAGCAACCTGGAAAGGCAAATCAGCGCTACAAGGAAGTCTCGCTTCCCATCGGTCAAAAGGGCCATGCTGAATAAAGTGTCAAAACCAGAAATGCAGGACAGGCCATGGAGAAACGGGAGCCTTGCTACGCTGATGGGCGGGATGTAAATTGCCAACAGCCACTCTGCAGAAGTGTACGGTGTGTCCTGAAACATCGAAAAAACTCAGCTTAGAGAGCATAGGGCACTTCCACTCACGGGCGTATAAATTGGGAAAACTAAAAATCAGCAAGGCACAGGCACCCCAAAGTTTAGGGCTGCTCTGTTGACAAGAACCTCCACTTCGTTACACCTTAAATATCCCAGGAAAGAGAAAAATGGATAAAGAAGTTGTGGTCCTTTTGTACAATGGAATATCACTCAGCCATGAAATCAACGTCATAAGGCTAGTAGCAGCATGATGAGTGGATTTAGGTACGACGATTCTAAGTGAAATAAGTCACACAGAAAAAGACACTTATCATAAGATATCACTTATAGAGGGAATGTAAAAACCGCTACCCTTGAACTGAATTACAAAACAGAACAGAGTCACACGTTTAGAAAACACACTATGGCTGCTTAACGGGAAAGGTGAGGTGGGGTGATGCCTAAAACAAGGGTTTCAAATTAGCTCAGAGACCGTTCCATAAACCCAATATGTAATAGACAAGACCTACTCCTTGCTCAGTGATCTGGACTCAAAACCCCCTATTCACCGCCCAAGAATATATCTGACTAGTAAGAATCTTAAAACCTATGTACTGATATCCCTCTGTAAGTGAGTCAAGTGGGTGTAAAGCGGCATAAACGCAGCAGTGAAAAGCAGCTAAACCCCTTTATAAAAATCAATCACTTTTAAAAACCCGTGAAACAAAGACAGTGAAAGAGAGAGAAATTCTTACAAAATTCGTTCAAGGGCTGTGATGCCACCTGGATTGACCATATCTAGACCCACAGCTGATTGAGGCATAAGGGTGGACACTCTTGGGGCTGAGAGGTTTGGTGAGGTTGGGTGAGCAAATGCAGACCCTTTAGAGTAATACTGTGTGGTACCCATCCCATGGGTCCCAAATCTCCAGGTTCAAGGGCATCTTCCTACATCGAAAACATGCATGAGAATCCCAGAAGATGGTACACCGTGTGATCGGGAAAGGTTTCTAAAACGCACCTCATTTCTCATCTCCTTGTGCTCGGGTTCGCCATTCCAGCCGCTTTACTAGCAATCTCCCTCCTTGAGAATCAGCACCTTTAACCTCCTGTTCCGTACAGGTTGCAATTGGTCCTGAGGATGAACGGGAAGAGGGGGAACCAATGAGACACTAGCTCTAGGTGTTGGGACAGGCACAGGTCACTCTATTTTCCCATCAGGAAGAAGAATTAACCACAGCCTCAGCCTGCCGCCCGGGACCAGAATAGGGCCTGAAGCAATCCTGCGCTTTTGCGGCCAGCTCCCAAGAAAGCGAGTTGAAAAATGGAGCTCAGGGGCACTGCAATTCACAAACCTGCAGAGTTATAAATGATAACTCTCGTCCACAAATATATTGACGGAAGACAACAGAGAGGATTTGAAAGCAAGGCAGAATTGCAGGAAACAGATTTCAGGAGGTAGATTCGAATCGCCTTTAAAGCACGGGAAAAGCGGCAAAACCTCGACAATGATGCCCTTGGCCAAAAAGGGCGTATGCGTTTTTTCCTGAATATATTCAGGAAAAAACGCATACGCCCTTTTTGGCCAACCAAGCAACCTGGAAAGGCAAATCAGCGCTACAAGGAAGTCTCGCTTCCCATCGGTCAAAAGGGCCATGCTGAATAAAGTGTCAAAACCAGAAATGCAGGACAGGCCATGGAGAAACGGGAGCCTTGCTACGCTGATGGGCGGGATGTAAATTGCCAACAGCCACTCTGCAGAAGTGTACGGTGTGTCCTGAAACATCGAAAAAACTCAGCTTAGAGAGCATAGGGCACTTCCACTCACGGGCGTATAAATTGGGAAAACTAAAAATCAGCAAGGCACAGGCACCCCAAAGTTTAGGGCTGCTCTGTTGACAAGAACCTCCACTTCGTTACACCTTAAATATCCCAGGAAAGAGAAAAATGGATAAAGAAGTTGTGGTCCTTTTGTACAATGGAATATCACTCAGCCATGAAATCAACGTCATAAGGCTAGTAGCAGCATGATGAGTGGATTTAGGTACGACGATTCTAAGTGAAATAAGTCACACAGAAAAAGACACTTATCATAAGATATCACTTATAGAGGGAATGTAAAAACCGCTACCCTTGAACTGAATTACAAAACAGAACAGAGTCACACGTTTAGAAAACACACTATGGCTGCTTAACGGGAAAGGTGAGGTGGGGTGATGCCTAAAACAAGGGTTTCAAATTAGCTCAGAGACCGTTCCATAAACCCAATATGTAATAGACAAGACCTACTCCTTGCTCAGTGATCTGGACTCAAAACCCCCTATTCACCGCCCAAGAATATATCTGACTAGTAAGAATCTTAAAACCTATGTACTGATATCCCTCTGTAAGTGAGTCAAGTGGGTGTAAAGCGGCATAAACGCAGCAGTGAAAAGCAGCTAAACCCCTTTATAAAAATCAATCACTTTTAAAAACCCGTGAAACAAAGACAGTGAAAGAGAGAGAAATTCTTACAAAATTCGTTCAAGGGCTGTGATGCCACCTGGATTGACCATATCTAGACCCACAGCTGATTGAGGCATAAGGGTGGACACTCTTGGGGCTGAGAGGTTTGGTGAGGTTGGGTGAGCAAATGCAGACCCTTTAGAGTAATACTGTGTGGTACCCATCCCATGGGTCCCAAATCTCCAGGTTCAAGGGCATCTTCCTACATCGAAAACATGCATGAGAATCCCAGAAGATGGTACACCGTGTGATCGGGAAAGGTTTCTAAAACGCACCTCATTTCTCATCTCCTTGTGCTCGGGTTCGCCATTCCAGCCGCTTTACTAGCAATCTCCCTCCTTGAGAATCAGCACCTTTAACCTCCTGTTCCGTACAGGTTGCAATTGGTCCTGAGGATGAACGGGAAGAGGGGGAACCAATGAGACACTAGCTCTAGGTGTTGGGACAGGCACAGGTCACTCTATTTTCCCATCAGGAAGAAGAATTAACCACAGCCTCAGCCTGCCGCCCGGGACCAGAATAGGGCCTGAAGCAATCCTGCGCTTTTGCGGCCAGCTCCCAAGAAAGCGAGTTGAAAAATGGAGCTCAGGGGCACTGCAATTCACAAACCTGCAGAGTTATAAATGATAACTCTCGTCCACAAATATATTGACGGAAGACAACAGAGAGGATTTGAAAGCAAGGCAGAATTGCAGGAAACAGATTTCAGGAGGTAGATTCGAATCGCCTTTAAAGCACGGGAAAAGCGGCAAAACCTCGACAATGATGCCCTTGGCCAAAAAGGGCGTATGCGTTTTTTCCTGAATATATTCAGGAAAAAACGCATACGCCCTTTTTGGCCAACCAAGCAACCTGGAAAGGCAAATCAGCGCTACAAGGAAGTCTCGCTTCCCATCTGTCAAAAGGGCCATGCTGAATAAAGTGTCAAAACCAGAAATGCAGGACAGGCCATGGAGAAACGGGAGCCTTGCTACGCTGATGGGCGGGATGTAAATTGCCAACAGCCACTCTGCAGAAGTGTACGGTGTGTCCTGAAACATCGAAAAAACTCAGCTTAGAGAGCATAGGGCACTTCCACTCACGGGCGTATAAATTGGGAAAACTAAAAATCAGCAAGGCACAGGCACCCCAAAGTTTAGGGCTGCTCTGTTGACAAGAACCTCCACTTCGTTACACCTTAAATATCCCAGGAAAGAGAAAAATGGATAAAGAAGTTGTGGTCCTTTTGTACAATGGAATATCACTCAGCCATGAAATCAACGTCATAAGGCTAGTAGCAGCATGATGAGTGGATTTAGGTACGACGATTCTAAGTGAAATAAGTCACACAGAAAAAGACACTTATCATAAGATATCACTTATAGAGGGAATGTAAAAACCGCTACCCTTGAACTGAATTACAAAACAGAACAGAGTCACACGTTTAGAAAACACACTATGGCTGCTTAACGGGAAAGGTGAGGTGGGGTGATGCCTAAAACAAGGGTTTCAAATTAGCTCAGAGACCGTTCCATAAACCCAATATGTAATAGACAAGACCTACTCCTTGCTCAGTGATCTGGACTCAAAACCCCCTATTCACCGCCCAAGAATATATCTGACTAGTAAGAATCTTAAAACCTATGTACTGATATCCCTCTGTAAGTGAGTCAAGTGGGTGTAAAGCGGCATAAACACAGCAGTGAAAAGCAGCTAAACCCCTTTATAAAAATCAATCACTTTTAAAAACCCGTGAAACAAAGACAGTGAAAGAGAGAGAAATTCTTACAAAATTCGTTCAAGGGCTGTGATGCCACCTGGATTGACCATATCTAGACCCACAGCTGATTGAGGCATAAGGGTGGACACTCTTGGGGCTGAGAGGTTTGGTGAGGTTGGGTGAGCAAACGCAGACCCTTTAGAGTAATACTGCGTGGTACCCATCCCATGGGTCCCAAATCTCCAGGTTCAAGGGCATCTTCCTACATCGAAAACATGCATGAGAATCCCAGAAGATGGTACATCGTGTGATCGGGAAAGGTTTCTAAAACGCACCTCTATTCTCATCTCCTTGTGCTCGGGTTCGCCATTCCAGCCGCTTTACTAGCAATCTCCCTCCTTGAGAATCAGCACCTTTAACCTCCTGTTCCGTACAGGTTGCAATTTGTCCTGAGGATGAACGGGAAGAGGGGGAACCAATGAGACACTAGCTCTAGGTGTTGGGACAGGCACAGGTCACTCTATTTTCCCATCAGGAAGAAGAATTAACCACAGGCTCAGCCTGCCGCCCGGGACCAGAATAGGGCCTGAAGCAATCCTGCGCTTTTGCGGCCAGCTCCCAAGAAAGCGAGTTGAAAAATGGAGCTCAGGGGCACTGCAATTCACAAACCTGCAGAGTTATAAATGATAACTCTCGTCCACAAATATATTGACGGAAGACAACAGAGAGGATTTGAAAGCAAGGCAGAATTGCAGGAAACAGATTTCAGGAGGTAGATTCGAATCGCCTTTAAAGCACGGGAAAAGCGGCAAAACCTCGACAATGATGCCCTTGGCCAAAAAGGGCGTATGCGTTTTTTCCTGAATATATTCAGGAAAAAACGCATACGCCCTTTTTGGCCAACCAAGCAACCTGGAAAGGCAAATCAGCGCTACAAAGAAGTCTCGCTTCCCATCGGTCAAAAGGGCCATGCTGAATAAAGTGTCAAAACCAGAAATGCAGGACAGGCCATGGAGAAACGGGAGCCTTGCTACGCTGATGGGCGGGATGTAAATTGCCAACAGCCACTCTGCAGAAGTGTACGGTGTGTCCTGAAACATCGAAAAAACTCAGCTTAGAGAGCATAGGGCACTTCCACTCATGGGCGTATAAATTGGGAAAACTAAAAATCAGCAAGGCACAGGCACCCCAAAGTTTAGGGCTGCTCTGTTGACAAGAACCTCCACTTCGTTACACCTTAAATATCCCAGGAAAGAGAAAAATGGATAAAGAAGTTGTGGTCCTTTTGTACAATGGAATATCACTCAGCCATGAAATCAACGTCATAAGGCTAGTAGCAGCATGATGAGTGGATTTAGGTACGACGATTCTAAGTGAAATAAGTCACACAGAAAAAGACACTTATCATAAGATATCACTTATAGAGGGAATGTAAAAACCGCTACCCTTGAACTGAATTACAAAACAGAACAGAGTCACACGTTTAGAAAACACACTATGGCTGCTTAACGGGAAAGGTGAGGTGGGGTGATGCCTAAAACAAGGGTTTCAAATTAGCTCAGAGACCGTTCCATAAACCCAATATGTAATAGACAAGACCTACTCCTTGCTCAGTGATCTGGACTCAAAACCCCCTATTCACCGCCCAAGAATATATCTGACTAGTAAGAATCTTAAAACCTATGTACTGATATCCCTCTGTAAGTGAGTCAAGTGGGTGTAAAGCGGCATAAACACAGCAGTGAAAAGCAGCTAAACCCCTTTATAAAAATCAATCACTTTTAAAAACCCGTGAAACAAAGACAGTGAAAGAGAGAGAAATTCTTACAAAATTCGTTCAAGGGCTGTGATGCCACCTGGATTGACCATATCTAGACCCACAGCTGATTGAGGCATAAGGGTGGACACTCTTGGGGCTGAGAGGTTTGGTGAGGTTGGGTGAGCAAATGCAGACCCTTTAGAGTAATACTGTGTGGTACCCATCCCATGGGTCCCAAATCTCCAGGTTCAAGGGCATCTTCCTACATCGAAAACATGCATGAGAATCCCAGAAGATGGTACACCGTGTGATCGGGAAAGGTTTCTAAAACGCACCTCATTTCTCATCTCCTTGTGCTCGGGTTCGCCATTCCAGCCGCTTTACTAGCAATCTCCCTCCTTGAGAATCAGCACCTTTAACCTCCTGTTCCGTACAGGTTGCAATTTGTCCTGAGGATGAACGGGAAGAGGGGGAACCAATGAGACACTAGCTCTAGGTGTTGGGACAGGCACAGGTCACTCTATTTTCCCATCAGGAAGAAGAATTAACCACAGGCTCAGCCTGCCGCCCGGGACCAGAATAGGGCCTGAAGCAATCCTGCGCTTTTGCGGCCAGCTCCCAAGAAAGCGAGTTGAAAAATGGAGCTCAGGGGCACTGCAATTCACAAACCTGCAGAGTTATAAATGATAACTCTCGTCCACAAATATATTGACGGAAGACAACAGAGAGGATTTGAAAGCAAGGCAGAATTGCAGGAAACAGATTTCAGGAGGTAGATTCGAATCGCCTTTAAAGCACGGGAAAAGCGGCAAAACCTCGACAATGATGCCCTTGGCCAAAAAGGGCGTATGCGTTTTTTCCTGAATATATTCAGGAAAAAACGCATACGCCCTTTTTGGCCAACCAAGCAACCTGGAAAGGCAAATCAGCGCTACAAGGAAGTCTCGCTTCCCATCGGTCAAAAGGGCCATGCTGAATAAAGTGTCAAAACCAGAAATGCAGGACAGGCCATGGAGAAACGGGAGCCTTGCTACGCTGATGGGCGGGATGTAAATTGCCAACAGCCACTCTGCAGAAGTGTACGGTGTGTCCTGAAACATCGAAAAAACTCAGCTTAGAGAGCATAGGGCACTTCCACTCACGGGCGTATAAATTGGGAAAACTAAAAATCAGCAAGGCACAGGCACCCCAAAGTTTAGGGCTGCTCTGTTGACAAGAACCTCCACTTCGTTACACCTTAAATATCCCAGGAAAGAGAAAAATGGATAAAGAAGTTGTGGTCCTTTTGTACAATGGAATATCACTCAGCCATGAAATCAACGTCATAAGGCTAGTAGCAGCATGATGAGTGGATTTAGGTACGACGATTCTAAGTGAAATAAGTCACACAGAAAAAGACACTTATCATAAGATATCACTTATAGAGGGAATGTAAAAACCGCTACCCTTGAACTGAATTACAAAACAGAACAGAGTCACACGTTTAGAAAACACACTATGGCTGCTTAACGGGAAAGGTGAGGTGGGGTGATGCCTAAAACAAGGGTTTCAAATTAGCTCAGAGACCGTTCCATAAACCCAATATGTAATAGACAAGACCTACTCCTTGCTCAGTGATCTGGACTCAAAACCCCCTATTCACCGCCCAAGAATATATCTGACTAGTAAGAATCTTAAAACCTATGTACTGATATCCCTCTGTAAGTGAGTCAAGTGGGTGTAAAGCGGCATAAAGACAGCAATGAAAAGCAGCTAAACCCCTTTATAAAAATCAATCACTTTTAAAAACCCGTGAAACAAAGACAGTGAAAGAGAGAGAAATTCTTACAAAATTCGTTCAAGGGCTGTGATGCCACCTGGATTGACCATATCTAGACCCACAGCTGATTGAGGCATAAGGGTGGACACTCTTGGGGCTGAGAGGTTTGGTGAGGTTGGGTGAGCAAACGCAGACCCTTTAGAGTAATACTGCGTGGTACCCATCCCATGGGTTCCAAATCTCCAGGTTCAAGGGCATCTTCCTACATCGAAAACATGCATGAGAATCCCAGAAGATGGTACACCGTGTGATCGGGAAAGGTTTCTAAAACGCACCTCATTTCTCATCTCCTTGTGCTCGGGTTCGCCATTCCAGCCGCTTTACTAGCAATCTCCCTCCTTGAGAATCAGCACCTTTAACCTCCTGTTCCGTACAGGTTGCAATTTGTCCTGAGGATGAACGGGAAGAGGGGGAACCAATGAGACACTAGCTCTAGGTGTTGGGACAGGCACAGGTCACTCTATTTTCCCATCAGGAAGAAGAATTAACCACAGGCTCAGCCTGCCGCCCGGGACCAGAATAGTGCCTGAAGCAATCCTGCGCTTTTGCGGCCAGCTCCCAAGAAAGCGAGTTGAAAAATGGAGCTCAGGGGCACTGCAATTTACAAACCTGCAGAGTTATAAATGATAACTCTCGTCCACAAATATATTGACGGAAGACAACAGAGAGGATTTGAAAGCAAGGCAGAATTGCAGGAAACAGATTTCAGGAGGTAGATTCGAATCGCCTTTAAAGCACGGGAAAAGCGGCAAAACCTCGACAATGATGCCCTTGGCCAAAAAGGGCGTATGCGTTTTTTCCTGAATATATTCAGGAAAAAACGCATACGCCCTTTTTGGCCAACCAAGCAACCTGGAAAGGCAAATCAGCGCTACAAGGAAGTCTCGCTTCCCATCGGTCAAAAGGGCCATGCTGAATAAAGTGTCAAAACCAGAAATGCAGGACAGGCCATGGAGAAACGGGAGCCTTGCTACGCTGATGGGCGGCATGTAAATTGCCAACAGCCACTCTGCAGAAGTGTACAGTGTGTCCTGAAACATCGAAAAAACTCAGCTTAGAGAGCATAGGGCACTTCCACTCACGGGCGTATAAATTGGGAAAACTAAAAATCAGCAAGGCACAGGCACCCCAAAGTTTAGGGCTGCTCTGTTGACAAGAACCTCCACTTCGTTACACCTTAAATATCCCAGGAAAGAGAAAAATGGATAAAGAAGTTGTGGTCCTTTTGTACAATGGAATATCACTCAGCCATGAAATCAACGTCATAAGGCTAGTAGCAGCATGATGAGTGGATTTAGGTACGACGATTCTAAGTGAAATAAGTCACACAGAAAAAGACACTTATCATAAGATATCACTTATAGAGGGAATGTAAAAACCGCTACCCTTGAACTGAATTACAAAACAGAACAGAGTCACACGTTTAGAAAACACACTATGGCTGCTTAACGGGAAAGGTGAGGTGGGGTGATGCATAAAACAAGGGTTTCAAATTAGCTCAGAGACCGTTCCATAAACCCAATATGTAATAGACAAGACCTACTCCTTGCTCAGTGATCTGGACTCAAAACCCCCTATTCACCGCCCAAGAATATATCTGACTAGTAAGAATCTTAAAACCTATGTACTGATATCCCTCTGTAAGTGAGTCAAGTGGGTGTAAAGCGGCATAAACACAGCAGTGAAAAGCAGCTAAACCCCTTTATAAAAATCAATCACTTTTAAAAACCCGTGAAACAAAGACAGTGAAAGAGAGAGAAATTCTTACAAAATTCGTTCAAGGGCTGTGATGCCACCTGGATTGACCATATCTAGACCCACAGCTGATTGAGGCATAAGGGTGGACACTCTTGGGGCTGAGAGGTTTGGTGAGGTTGGGTGAGCAAACGCAGACCCTTTAGAGTAATACTGTGTGGTACCCATCCCATGGGTCCCAAATCTCCAGGTTCAAGGGCATCTTCCTACATCGAAAACATGCATGAGAATCCCAGAAGATGGTACATCGTGTGATCGGGAAAGGTTTCTAAAACGCACCTCATTTCTCATCTCCTTGTGCTCGGGTTCGCCATTCCAGCCGCTTTACTAGCAATCTCCCTCCTTGAGAATCAGCACCTTTAACCTCCTGTTCCGTACAGGTTGCAATTTGTCCTGAGGATGAACGGGAAGAGGGGGAACCAATGAGACACTAGCTCTAGGTGTTGGGACAGGCACAGGTCACTCTATTTTCCCATCAGGAAGAAGAATTAACCACAGGCTCAGCCTGCCGCCCGGGACCAGAATAGGGCCTGAAGCAATCCTGCGCTTTTGCGGCCAGCTCCCAAGAAAGCGAGTTGAAAAATGGAGCTCAGGGGCACTGCAATTCACAAACCTGCAGAGTTATAAATGATAACTCTCGTCCACAAATATATTGACGGAAGACAACAGAGAGGATTTGAAAGCAAGGCAGAATTGCAGGAAACAGATTTCAGGAGGTAGATTCGAATCGCCTTTAAAGCACGGGAAAAGCGGCAAAACCTCGACAATGATGCCCTTGGCCAAAAAGGGCGTATGCGTTTTTTCCTGAATATATTCAGGAAAAAACGCATACGCCCTTTTTGGCCAACCAAGCAACCTGGAAAGGCAAATCAGCGCTACAAAGAAGTCTCGCTTCCCATCGGTCAAAAGGGCCATGCTGAATAAAGTGTCAAAACCAGAAATGCAGGACAGGCCATGGAGAAACGGGAGCCTTGCTACGCTGATGGGCGGGATGTAAATTGCCAACAGCCACTCTGCAGAAGTGTACGGTGTGTCCTGAAACATCGAAAAAACTCAGCTTAGAGAGCATAGGGCACTTCCACTCATGGGCGTATAAATTGGGAAAACTAAAAATCAGCAAGGCACAGGCACCCCAAAGTTTAGGGCTGCTCTGTTGACAAGAACCTCCACTTCGTTACACCTTAAATATCCCAGGAAAGAGAAAAATGGATAAAGAAGTTGTGGTCCTTTTGTACAATGGAATATCACTCAGCCATGAAATCAACGTCATAAGGCTAGTAGCAGCATGATGAGTGGATTTAGGTACGACGATTCTAAGTGAAATAAGTCACACAGAAAAAGACACTTATCATAAGATATCACTTATAGAGGGAATGTAAAAACCGCTACCCTTGAACTGAATTACAAAACAGAACAGAGTCACACGTTTAGAAAACACACTATGGCTGCTTAACGGGAAAGGTGAGGTGGGGTGATGCCTAAAACAAGGGTTTCAAATTAGCTCAGAGACCGTTCCATAAACCCAATATGTAATAGACAAGACCTACTCCTTGCTCAGTGATCTGGACTCAAAACCCCCTATTCACCGCCCAAGAATATATCTGACTAGTAAGAATCTTAAAACCTATGTACTGATATCCCTCTGTAAGTGAGTCAAGTGGGTGTAAAGCGGCATAAACACAGCAATGAAAAGCAGCTAAACCCCTTTATAAAAATCAATCACTTTTAAAAACCCGTGAAACAAAGACAGTGAAAGAGAGAGAAATTCTTACAAAATTCGTTCAAGGGCTGTGATGCCACCTGGATTGACCATATCTAGATCCACAGCTGATTGAGGCATAAGGGTGGACACTCTTGGGGCTGAGAGGTTTGGTGAGGTTGGGTGAGCAAATGCAGACCCTTTAGAGTAATACTGCGTGGTACCCATCCCATGGGTTCCAAATCTCCAGGTTCAAGGGCATCTTCCTACATCGAAAACATGCATGAGAATCCCAGAAGATGGTACACCGTGTGATCGGGAAAGGTTTCTAAAACGCACCTCATTTCTCATCTCCTTGTGCTCGGGTTCGCCATTCCAGCCGCTTTACTAGCAATCTCCCTCCTTGAGAATCAGCACCTTTAACCTCCTGTTCCGTACAGGTTGCAATTTGTCCTGAGGATGAACGGGAAGAGGGGGAACCAATGAGACACTAGCTCTAGGTGTTGGGACAGGCACAGGTCACTCTATTTTCCCATCAGGAAGAAGAATTAACCACAGGCTCAGCCTGCCGCCCGGGACCAGAATAGGGCCTGAAGCAATCCTGCGCTTTTGCGGCCAGCTCCCAAGAAAGCGAGTTGAAAAATGGAGCTCAGGGGCACTGCAATTCACAAACCTGCAGAGTTATAAATGATAACTCTCGTCCACAAATATATTGACGGAAGACAACAGAGAGGATTTGAAAGCAAGGCAGAATTGCAGGAAACAGATTTCAGGAGGTAGATTCGAATCGCCTTTAAAGCACGGGAAAAGCGGCAAAACCTCGACAATGATGCCCTTGGCCAAAAAGGGCGTATGCGTTTTTTCCTGAATATATTCAGGAAAAAACGCATACGCCCTTTTTGGCCAACCAAGCAACCTGGAAAGGCAAATCAGCGCTACAAAGAAGTCTCGCTTCCCATCGGTCAAAAGGGCCATGCTGAATAAAGTGTCAAAACCAGAAATGCAGGACAGGCCATGGAGAAACGGGAGCCTTGCTACGCTGATGGGCGGGATGTAAATTGCCAACAGCCACTCTGCAGAAGTGTACAGTGTGTCCTGAAACATCGAAAAAACTCAGCTTAGAGAGCATAGGGCACTTCCACTCACGGGCGTATAAATTGGGAAAACTAAAAATCAGCAAGGCACAGGCACCCCAAAGTTTAGGGCTGCTCTGTTGACAAGAACCTCCACTTCGTTACACCTTAAATATCCCAGGAAAGAGAAAAATGGATAAAGAAGTTGTGGTCCTTTTGTACAATGGAATATCACTCAGTCATGAAATCAACGTCATAAGGCTAGTAGCAGCATGATGAGTGGATTTAGGTACGACGATTCTAAGTGAAATAAGTCACACAGAAAAAGACACTTATCATAAGATATCACTTATAGAGGGAATGTAAAAACCGCTACCCTTGAACTGAATTACAAAACAGAACAGAGTCACACGTTTAGAAAACACACTATGGCTGCTTAACGGGAAAGGTGAGGTGGGGTGATGCCTAAAACAAGGGTTTCAAATTAGCTCAGAGACCGTTCCATAAACCCAATATGTAATAGACAAGACCTACTCCTTGCTCAGTGATCTGGACTCAAAACCCCCTATTCACCGCCCAAGAATATATCTGACTAGTAAGAATCTTAAAACCTATGTACTGATATCCCTCTGTAAGTGAGTCAAGTGGGTGTAAAGCGGCATAAACACAGCAGTGAAAAGCAGCTAAACCCCTTTATAAAAATCAATCACTTTTAAAAACCCGTGAAACAAAGACAGTGAAAGAGAGAGAAATTCTTACAAAATTCGTTCAAGGGCTGTGATGCCACCTGGATTGACCATATCTAGATCCACAGCTGATTGAGGCATAAGGGTGGACACTCTTGGGGCTGAGAGGTTTGGTGAGGTTGGGTGAGCAAACGCAGACCCTTTAGAGTAATACTGCGTGGTACCCATCCCATGGGTTCCAAATCTCCAGGTTCAAGGGCATCTTCCTACATCGAAAACATGCATGAGAATCCCAGAAGATGGTACATCGTGTGATCGGGAAAGGTTTCTAAAACGCACCTCATTTCTCATCTCCTTGTGCTCGGGTTCGCCATTCCAGCCGCTTTACTAGCAATCTCCCTCCTTGAGAATCAGCACCTTTAACCTCCTGTTCCGTACAGGTTGCAATTTGTCCTGAGGATGAACGGGAAGAGGGGGAACCAATGAGACACTAGCTCTAGGTGTTGGGACAGGCACAGGTCACTCTATTTTCCCATCAGGAAGAAGAATTAACCACAGCCTCAGCCTGCCGCCCGGGACCAGAATAGGGCCTGAAGCAATCCTGCGCTTTTGCGGCCAGCTCCCAAGAAAGCGAGTTGAAAAATGGAGCTCAGGGGCACTGCAATTCACAAACCTGCAGAGTTATAAATGATAACTCTCGTCCACAAATATATTGACGGAAGACAACAGAGAGGATTTGAAAGCAAGGCAGAATTGCAGGAAACAGATTTCAGGAGGTAGATTCGAATCGCCTTTAAAGCACGGGAAAAGCGGCAAAACCTCGACAATGATGCCCTTGGCCAAAAAGGGCGTATGCGTTTTTTCCTGAATATATTCAGGAAAAAACGCATACGCCCTTTTTGGCCAACCAAGCAACCTGGAAAGGCAAATCAGCGCTACAAAGAAGTCTCGCTTCCCATCGGTCAAAAGGGCCATGCTGAATAAAGTGTCAAAACCAGAAATGCAGGACAGGCCATGGAGAAACGGGAGCCTTGCTACGCTGATGGGCGGGATGTAAATTGCCAACAGCCACTCTGCAGAAGTGTACGGTGTGTCCTGAAACATCGAAAAAACTCAGCTTAGAGAGCATAGGGCACTTCCACTCACGGGCGTATAAATTGGGAAAACTAAAAATCAGCAAGGCACAGGCACCCCAAAGTTTAGGGCTGCTCTGTTGACAAGAACCTCCACTTCGTTACACCTTAAATATCCCAGGAAAGAGAAAAATGGATAAAGAAGTTGTGGTCCTTTTGTACAATGGAATATCACTCAGCCATGAAATCAACGTCATAAGGCTAGTAGCAGCATGATGAGTGGATTTAGGTACGACGATTCTAAGTGAAATAAGTCACACAGAAAAAGACACTTATCATAAGATATCACTTATAGAGGGAATGTAAAAACCGCTACCCTTGAACTGAATTACAAAACAGAACAGAGTCACACGTTTAGAAAACACACTATGGCTGCTTAACGGGAAAGGTGAGGTGGGGTGATGCCTAAAACAAGGGTTTCAAATTAGCTCAGAGACCGTTCCATAAACCCAATATGTAATAGACAAGACCTACTCCTTGCTCAGTGATCTGGACTCAAAACCCCCTATTCACCGCCCAAGAATATATCTGACTAGTAAGAATCTTAAAACCTATGTACTGATATCCCTCTGTAAGTGAGTCAAGTGGGTGTAAAGCGGCATAAACACAGCAATGAAAAGCAGCTAAACCCCTTTATAAAAATCAATCACTTTTAAAAACCCGTGAAACAAAGACAGTGAAAGAGAGAGAAATTCTTACAAAATTCGTTCAAGGGCTGTGATGCCACCTGGATTGACCATATCTAGACCCACAGCTGATTGAGGCATAAGGGTGGACACTCTTGGGGCTGAGAGGTTTGGTGAGGTTGGGTGAGCAAACGCAGACCCTTTAGAGTAATACTGCGTGGTACCCATCCCATGGGTTCCAAATCTCCAGGTTCAAGGGCATCTTCCTACATCGAAAACATGCATGAGAATCCCAGAAGATGGTACATCGTGTGATCGGGAAAGGTTTCTAAAACGCACCTCATTTCTCATCTCCTTGTGCTCGGGTTCGCCATTCCAGCCGCTTTACTAGCAATCTCCCTCCTTGAGAATCAGCACCTTTAACCTCCTGTTCCGTACAGGTTGCAATTTGTCCTGAGGATGAACGGGAAGAGGGGGAACCAATGAGACACTAGCTCTAGGTGTTGGGACAGGCACAGGTCACTCTATTTTCCCATCAGGAAGAAGAATTAACCACAGGCTCAGCCTGCCGCCCGGGACCAGAATAGGGCCTGAAGCAATCCTGCGCTTTTGCGGCCAGCTCCCAAGAAAGCGAGTTGAAAAATGGAGCTCAGGGGCACTGCAATTCACAAACCTGCAGAGTTATAAATGATAACTCTCGTCCACAAATATATTGACGGAAGACAACAGAGAGGATTTGAAAGCAAGGCAGAATTGCAGGAAACAGATTTCAGGAGGTAGATTCGAATCGCCTTTAAAGCACGGGAAAAGCGGCAAAACCTCGACAATGATGCCCTTGGCCAAAAAGGGCGTATGCGTTTTTTCCTGAATATATTCAGGAAAAAACGCATACGCCCTTTTTGGCCAACCAAGCAACCTGGAAAGGCAAATCAGCGCTACAAGGAAGTCTCGCTTCCCATCGGTCAAAAGGGCCATGCTGAATAAAGTGTCAAAACCAGAAATGCAGGACAGGCCATGGAGAAACGGGAGCCTTGCTACGGTGATGGGCGGGATGTAAATTGCCAACAGCCACTCTGCAGAAGTGTACGGTGTGTCCTAAAACATCGAAAAAACTCAGCTTAGAGAGCATAGGGCACTTCCACTCACGGGCGTATAAATTGGGAAAACTAAAAATCAGCAAGGCACAGGCACCCCAAAGTTTAGGGCTGCTCTGTTGACAAGAACCTCCACTTCGTTACACCTTAAATATCCCAGGAAAGAGAAAAATGGATAAAGAAGTTGTGGTCCTTTTGTACAATGGAATATCACTCAGCCATGAAATCAACGTCATAAGGCTAGTAGCAGCATGATGAGTGGATTTAGGTACGACGATTCTAAGTGAAATAAGTCACACAGAAAAAGACACTTATCATAAGATATCACTTATAGAGGGAATGTAAAAACCGCTACCCTTGAACTGAATTACAAAACAGAACAGAGTCACACGTTTAGAAAACACACTATGGCTGCTTAACGGGAAAGGTGAGGTGGGGTGATGCCTAAAACAAGGGTTTCAAATTAGCTCAGAGACCGTTCCATAAACCCAATATGTAATAGACAAGACCTACTCCTTGCTCAGTGATCTGGACTCAAAACCCCCTATTCACCGCCCAAGAATATATCTGACTAGTAAGAATCTTAAAACCTATGTACTGATATCCCTCTGTAAGTGAGTCAAGTGGGTGTAAAGCGGCATAAACACAGCAGTGAAAAGCAGCTAAACCCCTTTATAAAAATCAATCACTTTTAAAAACCCGTGAAACAAAGACAGTGAAAGAGAGAGAAATTCTTACAAAATTCGTTCAAGGGCTGTGATGCCACCTGGATTGACCATATCTAGACCCACAGCTGATTGAGGCATAAGGGTGGACACTCTTGGGGCTGAGAGGTTTGGTGAGGTTGGGTGAGCAAACGCAGACCCTTTAGAGTAATACTGTGTGGTACCCATCCCATGGGTCCCAAATCTCCAGGTTCAAGGGCATCTTCCTACATCGAAAACATGCATGAGAATCCCAGAAGATGGTACATCGTGTGATCGGGAAAGGTTTCTAAAACGCACCTCATTTCTCATCTCCTTGTGCTCGGGTTCGCCATTCCAGCCGCTTTACTAGCAATCTCCCTCCTTGAGAATCAGCACCTTTAACCTCCTGTTCCGTACAGGTTGCAATTTGTCCTGAGGATGAACGGGAAGAGGGGGAACCAATGAGACACTAGCTCTAGGTGTTGGGACAGGCACAGGTCACTCTATTTTCCCATCAGGAAGAAGAATTAACCACAGCCTCAGCCTGCCGCCCGGGACCAGAATAGGGCCTGAAGCAATCCTGCGCTTTTGCGGCCAGCTCCCAAGAAAGCGAGTTGAAAAATGGAGCTCAGGGGCACTGCAATTCACAAACCTGCAGAGTTATAAATGATAACTCTCGTCCACAAATATATTGAAGGAAGACAACAGAGAGGATTTGAAAGCAAGGCAGAATTGCAGGAAACAGATTTCAGGAGGTAGATTCGAATCGCCTTTAAAGCACAGGAAAAGCGGCAAAACCTCGACAATGATGCCCTTGGCCAAAAAGGGCGTATGCGTTTTTTCCTGAATATATTCAGGAAAAAACGCATACGCCCTTTTTGGCCAACCAAGCAACCTGGAAAGGCAAATCAGCGCTACAAGGAAGTCTCGCTTCCCATCGGTCAAAAGGGCCATGCTGAATAAAGTGTCAAAACCAGAAATGCAGGACAGGCCATGGAGAAACGGGAGCCTTGCTACGGTGATGGGCGGGATGTAAATTGCCAACAGCCACTCTGCAGAAGTGTACGGTGTGTCCTGAAACATCGAAAAAACTCAGCTTAGAGAGCATAGGGCACTTCCACTCACGGGCGTATAAATTGGGAAAACTAAAAATCAGCAAGGCACAGGCACCCCAAAGTTTAGGGCTGCTCTGTTGACAAGAACCTCCACTTCGTTACACCTTAAATATCCCAGGAAAGAGAAAAATGGATAAAGAAGTTGTGGTCCTTTTGTACAATGGAATATCACTCAGCCATGAAATCAACGTCATAAGGCTAGTAGCAGCATGATGAGTGGATTTAGGTACGACGATTCTAAGTGAAATAAGTCACACAGAAAAAGACACTTATCATAAGATATCACTTATAGAGGGAATGTAAAAACCGCTACCCTTGAACTGAATTACAAAACAGAACAGAGTCACACGTTTAGAAAACACACTATGGCTGCTTAACGGGAAAGGTGAGGTGGGGTGATGCCTAAAACAAGGGTTTCAAATTAGCTCAGAGACCGTTCCATAAACCCAATATGTAATAGACAAGACCTACTCCTTGCTCAGTGATCTGGACTCAAAACCCCCTATTCACCGCCCAAGAATATATCTGACTAGTAAGAATCTTAAAACCTATGTACTGATATCCCTCTGTAAGTGAGTCAAGTGGGTGTAAAGCGGCATAAACACAGCAATGAAAAGCAGCTAAACCCCTTTATAAAAATCAATCACTTTTAAAAACCCGTGAAACAAAGACAGTGAAAGAGAGAGAAATTCTTACAAAATTCGTTCAAGGGCTGTGATGCCACCTGGATTGACCATATCTAGACCCACAGCTGATTGAGGCATAAGGGTGGACACTCTTGGGGCTGAGAGGTTTGGTGAGGTTGGGTGAGCAAATGCAGACCCTTTAGAGTAATACTGTGTGGTACCCATCCCATGGGTCCCAAATCTCCAGGTTCAAGGGCATCTTCCTACATCGAAAACATGCATGAGAATCCCAGAAGATGGTACATCGTGTGATCGGGAAAGGTTTCTAAAACGCACCTCATTTCTCATCTCCTTGTGCTCGGGTTCGCCATTCCAGCCGCTTTACTAGCAATCTCCCTCCTTGAGAATCAGCACCTTTAACCTCCTGTTCCGTACAGGTTGCAATTTGTCCTGAGGATGAACGGGAAGAGGGGGAACCAATGAGACACTAGCTCTAGGTGTTGGGACAGGCACAGGTCACTCTATTTTCCCATCAGGAAGAAGAATTAACCACAGCCTCAGCCTGCCGCCCGGGACCAGAATAGGGCCTGAAGCAATCCTGCGCTTTTGCGGCCAGCTCCCAAGAAAGCGAGTTGAAAAATGGAGCTCAGGGGCACTGCAATTCACAAACCTGCAGAGTTATAAATGATAACTCTCGTCCACAAATATATTGACGGAAGACAACAGAGAGGATTTGAAAGCAAGGCAGAATTGCAGGAAACAGATTTCAGGAGGTAGATTCGAATCGCCTTTAAAGCACGGGAAAAGCGGCAAAACCTCGACAATGATGCCCTTGGCCAAAAAGGGCGTATGCGTTTTTTCCTGAATATATTCAGGAAAAAACGCATACGCCCTTTTTGGCCAACCAAGCAACCTGGAAAGGCAAATCAGCGCTACAAGGAAGTCTCGCTTCCCATCGGTCAAAAGGGCCATGCTGAATAAAGTGTCAAAACCAGAAATGCAGGACAGGCCATGGAGAAACGGGAGCCTTGCTACGGTGATGGGCGGGATGTAAATTGCCAACAGCCACTCTGCAGAAGTGTACGGTGTGTCCTGAAACATCGAAAAAACTCAGCTTAGAGAGCATAGGGCACTTCCACTCACGGGCGTATAAATTGGGAAAACTAAAAATCAGCAAGGCACAGGCACCCCAAAGTTTAGGGCTGCTCTGTTGACAAGAACCTCCACTTCGTTACACCTTAAATATCCCAGGAAAGAGAAAAATGGATAAAGAAGTTGTGGTCCTTTTGTACAATGGAATATCACTCAGCCATGAAATCAACGTCATAAGGCTAGTAGCAGCATGATGAGTGGATTTAGGTACGACGATTCTAAGTGAAATAAGTCACACAGAAAAAGACACTTATCATAAGATATCACTTATAGAGGGAATGTAAAAACCGCTACCCTTGAACTGAATTACAAAACAGAACAGAGTCACACGTTTAGAAAACACACTATGGCTGCTTAACGGGAAAGGTGAGGTGGGGTGATGCCTAAAACAAGGGTTTCAAATTAGCTCAGAGACCGTTCCATAAACCCAATATGTAATAGACAAGACCTACTCCTTGCTCAGTGATCTGGACTCAAAACCCCCTATTCACCGCCCAAGAATATATCTGACTAGTAAGAATCTTAAAACCTATGTACTGATATCCCTCTGTAAGTGAGTCAAGTGGGTGTAAAGCGGCATAAACACAGCAATGAAAAGCAGCTAAACCCCTTTATAAAAATCAATCACTTTTAAAAACCCGTGAAACAAAGACAGTGAAAGAGAGAGAAATTCTTACAAAATTCGTTCAAGGGCTGTGATGCCACCTGGATTGACCATATCTAGACCCACAGCTGATTGAGGCATAAGGGTGGACACTCTTGGGGCTGAGAGGTTTGGTGAGGTTGGGTGAGCAAACGCAGACCCTTTAGAGTAATACTGCGTGGTACCCATCCCATGGGTTCCAAATCTCCAGGTTCAAGGGCATCTTCCTACATCGAAAACATGCATGAGAATCCCAGAAGATGGTACATCGTGTGATCGGGAAAGGTTTCTAAAACGCACCTCATTTCTCATCTCCTTGTGCTCGGGTTCACCATTCCAGCCGCTTTACTAGCAATCTCCCTCCTTGAGAATCAGCACCTTTAACCTCCTGTTCCGTACAGGTTGCAATTTGTCCTGAGGATGAACGGGAAGAGGGGGAACCAATGAGACACTAGCTCTAGGTGTTGGGACAGGCACAGGTCACTCTATTTTCCCATCAGGAAGAAGAATTAACCACAGGCTCAGCCTGCCGCCCGGGACCAGAATAGGGCCTGAAGCAATCCTGCGCTTTTGCGGCCAGCTCCCAAGAAAGCGAGTTGAAAAATGGAGCTCAGGGGCACTGCAATTCACAAACCTGCAGAGTTATAAATGATAACTCTCGTCCACAAATATATTGACGGAAGACAACAGAGAGGATTTGAAAGCAAGGCAGAATTGCAGGAAACAGATTTCAGGAGGTAGATTCGAATCGCCTTTAAAGCACGGGAAAAGCGGCAAAACCTCGACAATGATGCCCTTGGCCAAAAAGGGCGTATGCGTTTTTTCCTGAATATATTCAGGAAAAAACGCATACGCCCTTTTTGGCCAACCAAGCAACCTGGAAAGGCAAATCAGCGCTACAAAGAAGTCTCGCTTCCCATCGGTCAAAAGGGCCATGCTGAATAAAGTGTCAAAACCAGAAATGCAGGACAGGCCATGGAGAAACGGGAGCCTTGCTACGCTGATGGGCGGGATGTAAATTGCCAACAGCCACTCTGCAGAAGTGTACGGTGTGTCCTGAAACATCGAAAAAACTCAGCTTAGAGAGCATAGGGCACTTCCACTCACGGGCGTATAAATTGGGAAAACTAAAAATCAGCAAGGCACAGGCACCCCAAAGTTTAGGGCTGCTCTGTTGACAAGAACCTCCACTTCGTTACACCTTAAATATCCCAGGAAAGAGAAAAATGGATAAAGAAGTTGTGGTCCTTTTGTACAATGGAATATCACTCAGCCATGAAATCAACGTCATAAGGCTAGTAGCAGCATGATGAGTGGATTTAGGTACGACGATTCTAAGTGAAATAAGTCACACAGAAAAAGACACTTATCATAAGATATCACTTATAGAGGGAATGTAAAAACCGCTACCCTTGAACTGAATTACAAAACAGAACAGAGTCACACGTTTAGAAAACACACTATGGCTGCTTAACGGGAAAGGTGAGGTGGGGTGATGCCTAAAACAAGGGTTTCAAATTAGCTCAGAGACCGTTCCATAAACCCAATATGTAATAGACAAGACCTACTCCTTGCTCAGTGATCTGGACTCAAAACCCCCTATTCACCGCCCAAGAATATATCTGACTAGTAAGAATCTTAAAACCTATGTACTGATATCCCTCTGTAAGTGAGTCAAGTGGGTGTAAAGCGGCATAAAGACAGCAATGAAAAGCAGCTAAACCCCTTTATAAAAATCAATCACTTTTAAAAACCCGTGAAACAAAGACAGTGAAAGAGAGAGAAATTCTTACAAAATTCGTTCAAGGGCTGTGATGCCACCTGGATTGACCATATCTAGACCCACAGCTGATTGAGGCATAAGGGTGGACACTCTTGGGGCTGAGAGGTTTGGTGAGGTTGGGTGAGCAAACGCAGACCCTTTAGAGTAATACTGCGTGGTACCCATCCCATGGGTTCCAAATCTCCAGGTTCAAGGGCATCTTCCTACATCGAAAACATGCATGAGAATCCCAGAAGATGGTACACCGTGTGATCGGGAAAGGTTTCTAAAACGCACCTCATTTCTCATCTCCTTGTGCTCGGGTTCGCCATTCCAGCCGCTTTACTAGCAATCTCCCTCCTTGAGAATCAGCACCTTTAACCTCCTGTTCCGTACAGGTTGCAATTTGTCCTGAGGATGAACGGGAAGAGGGGGAACCAATGAGACACTAGCTCTAGGTGTGGGGACAGGCACAGGTCACTCTATTTTCCCATCAGGAAGAAGAATTAACCACAGGCTCAGCCTGCCGCCCGGGACCAGAATAGGGCCTGAAGCAATCCTGCGCTTTTGCGGCCAGCTCCCAAGAAAGCGAGTTGAAAAATGGAGCTCAGGGGCACTGCAATTCACAAACCTGCAGAGTTATAAATGATAACTCTCGTCCACAAATATATTGACGGAAGACAACAGAGAGGATTTGAAAGCAAGGCAGAATTGCAGGAAACAGATTTCAGGAGGTAGATTCGAATCGCCTTTGAAGCACGGGAAAAGCGGCAAAACCTCGACAATGATGCCCTTGGCCAAAAAGGGCGTATGCGTTTTTTCCTGAATATATTCAGGAAAAAACGCATACGCCCTTTTTGGCCAACCAAGCAACCTGGAAAGGCAAATCAGCGCTACAAAGAAGTCTCGCTTCCCATCGGTCAAAAGGGCCATGCTGAATAAAGTGTCAAAACCAGAAATGCAGGACAGGCCATGGAGAAACGGGAGCCTTGCTACGCTGATGGGCGGGATGTAAATTGCCAACAGCCACTCTGCAGAAGTGTACGGTGTGTCCTGAAACATCGAAAAAACTCAGCTTAGAGAGCATAGGGCACTTCCACTCACGGGCGTATAAATTGGGAAAACTAAAAATCAGCAAGGCACAGGCACCCCAAAGTTTAGGGCTGCTCTGTTGACAAGAACCTCCACTTCGTTACACCTTAAATATCCCAGGAAAGAGAAAAATGGATAAAGAAGTTGTGGTCCTTTTGTACAATGGAATATCACTCAGTCATGAAATCAACGTCATAAGGCTAGTAGCAGCATGATGAGTGGATTTAGGTACGACGATTCTAAGTGAAATAAGTCACACAGAAAAAGACACTTATCATAAGATATCACTTATAGAGGGAATGTAAAAACCGCTACCCTTGAACTGAATTACAAAACAGAACAGAGTCACACGTTTAGAAAACACACTATGGCTGCTTAACGGGAAAGGTGAGGTGGGGTGATGCCTAAAACAAGGGTTTCAAATTAGCTCAGAGACCGTTCCATAAACCCAATATGTAATAGACAAGACCTACTCCTTGCTCAGTGATCTGGACTCAAAACCCCCTATTCACCGCCCAAGAATATATCTGACTAGTAAGAATCTTAAAACCTATGTACTGATATCCCTCTGTAAGTGAGTCAAGTGGGTGTAAAGCGGCATAAACACAGCAGTGAAAAGCAGCTAAACCCCTTTATAAAAATCAATCACTTTTAAAAACCCGTGAAACAAAGACAGTGAAAGAGAGAGAAATTCTTACAAAATTCGTTCAAGGGCTGTGATGCCACCTGGATTGACCATATCTAGACCCACAGCTGATTGAGGCATAAGGGTGGACACTCTTGGGGCTGAGAGGTTTGGTGAGGTTGGGTGAGCAAATGCAGACCCTTTAGAGTAATACTGTGTGGTACCCATCCCATGGGTCCCAAATCTCCAGGTTCAAGGGCATCTTCCTACATCGAAAACATGCATGAGAATCCCAGAAGATGGTACACCGTGTGATCGGGAAAGGTTTCTAAAACGCACCTCATTTCTCATCTCCTTGTGCTCGGGTTCGCCATTCCAGCCGCTTTACTAGCAATCTCCCTCCTTGAGAATCAGCACCTTTAACCTCCTGTTCCGTACAGGTTGCAATTTGTCCTGAGGATGAACGGGAAGAGGGGGAACCAATGAGACACTAGCTCTAGGTGTTGGGACAGGCACAGGTCACTCTATTTTCCCATCAGGAAGAAGAATTAACCACAGCCTCAGCCTGCCGCCCGGGACCAGAATAGGGCCTGAAGCAATCCTGCGCTTTTGCGGCCAGCTCCCAAGAAAGCGAGTTGAAAAATGGAGCTCAGGGGCACTGCAATTCACAAACCTGCAGAGTTATAAATGATAACTCTCGTCCACAAATATATTGACGGAAGACAACAGAGAGGATTTGAAAGCAAGGCAGAATTGCAGGAAACAGATTTCAGGAGGTAGATTCGAATCGCCTTTAAAGCACGGGAAAAGCGGCAAAACCTCGACAATGATGCCCTTGGCCAAAAAGGGCGTATGCGTTTTTTCCTGAATATATTCAGGAAAAAACGCATACGCCCTTTTTGGCCAACCAAGCAACCTGGAAAGGCAAATCAGCGCTACAAGGAAGTCTCGCTTCCCATCGGTCAAAAGGGCCATGCTGAATAAAGTGTCAAAACCAGAAATGCAGGACAGGCCATGGAGAAACGGGAGCCTTGCTACGCTGATGGGCGGGATGTAAATTGCCAACAGCCACTCTGCAGAAGTGTACGGTGTGTCCTGAAACATCGAAAAAACTCAGCTTAGAGAGCATAGGGCACTTCCACTCACGGGCGTATAAATTGGGAAAACTAAAAATCAGCAAGGCACAGGCACCCCAAAGTTTAGGGCTGCTCTGTTGACAAGAACCTCCACTTCGTTACACCTTAAATATCCCAGGAAAGAGAAAAATGGATAAAGAAGTTGTGGTCCTTTTGTACAATGGAATATCACTCAGTCATGAAATCAACGTCATAAGGCTAGTAGCAGCATGATGAGTGGATTTAGGTACGACGATTCTAAGTGAAATAAGTCACACAGAAAAAGACACTTATCATAAGATATCACTTATAGAGGGAATGTAAAAACCGCTACCCTTGAACTGAATTACAAAACAGAACAGAGTCACACGTTTAGAAAACACACTATGGCTGCTTAACGGGAAAGGTGAGGTGGGGTGATGCCTAAAACAAGGGTTTCAAATTAGCTCAGAGACCGTTCCATAAACCCAATATGTAATAGACAAGACCTACTCCTTGCTCAGTGATCTGGACTCAAAACCCCCTATTCACCGCCCAAGAATATATCTGACTAGTAAGAATCTTAAAACCTATGTACTGATATCCCTCTGTAAGTGAGTCAAGTGGGTGTAAAGCGGCATAAACGCAGCAGTGAAAAGCAGCTAAACCCCTTTATAAAAATCAATCACTTTTAAAAACCCGTGAAACAAAGACAGTGAAAGAGAGAGAAATTCTTACAAAATTCGTTCAAGGGCTGTGATGCCACCTGGATTGACCATATCTAGACCCACAGCTGATTGAGGCATAAGGGTGGACACTCTTGGGGCTGAGAGGTTTGGTGAGGTTGGGTGAGCAAATGCAGACCCTTTAGAGTAATACTGTGTGGTACCCATCCCATGGGTCCCAAATCTCCAGGTTCAAGGGCATCTTCCTACATCGAAAACATGCATGAGAATCCCAGAAGATGGTACATCGTGTGATCGGGAAAGGTTTCTAAAACGCACCTCATTTCTCATCTCCTTGTGCTCGGGTTCGCCATTCCAGCCGCTTTACTAGCAATCTCCCTCCTTGAGAATCAGCACCTTTAACCTCCTGTTCCGTACAGGTTGCAATTTGTCCTGAGGATGAACGGGAAGAGGGGGAACCAATGAGACACTAGCTCTAGGTGTTGGGACAGGCACAGGTCACTCTATTTTCCCATCAGGAAGAAGAATTAACCACAGCCTCAGCCTGCCGCCCGGGACCAGAATAGGGCCTGAAGCAATCCTGCGCTTTTGCGGCCAGCTCCCAAGAAAGCGAGTTGAAAAATGGAGCTCAGGGGCACTGCAATTCACAAACCTGCAGAGTTATAAATGATAACTCTCGTCCACAAATATATTGACGGAAGACAACAGAGAGGATTTGAAAGCAAGGCAGAATTGCAGGAAACAGATTTCAGGAGGTAGATTCGAATCGCCTTTAAAGCACGGGAAAAGCGGCAAAACCTCGACAATGATGCCCTTGGCCAAAAAGGGCGTATGCGTTTTTTCCTGAATATATTCAGGAAAAAACGCATACGCCCTTTTTGGCCAACCAAGCAACCTGGAAAGGCAAATCAGCGCTACAAGGAAGTCTCGCTTCCCATCGGTCAAAAGGGCCATGCTGAATAAAGTGTCAAAACCAGAAATGCAGGACAGGCCATGGAGAAACGGGAGCCTTGCTACGCTGATGGGCGGGATGTAAATTGCCAACAGCCACTCTGCAGAAGTGTACGGTGTGTCCTGAAACATCGAAAAAACTCAGCTTAGAGAGCATAGGGCACTTCCACTCACGGGCGTATAAATTGGGAAAACTAAAAATCAGCAAGGCACAGGCACCCCAAAGTTTAGGGCTGCTCTGTTGACAAGAACCTCCACTTCGTTACACCTTAAATATCCCAGGAAAGAGAAAAATGGATAAAGAAGTTGTGGTCCTTTTGTACAATGGAATATCACTCAGCCATGAAATCAACGTCATAAGGCTAGTAGCAGCATGATGAGTGGATTTAGGTACGACGATTCTAAGTGAAATAAGTCACACAGAAAAAGACACTTATCATAAGATATCACTTATAGAGGGAATGTAAAAACCGCTACCCTTGAACTGAATTACAAAACAGAACAGAGTCACACGTTTAGAAAACACACTATGGCTGCTTAACGGGAAAGGTGAGGTGGGGTGATGCCTAAAACAAGGGTTTCAAATTAGCTCAGAGACCGTTCCATAAACCCAATATGTAATAGACAAGACCTACTCCTTGCTCAGTGATCTGGACTCAAAACCCCCTATTCACCGCCCAAGAATATATCTGACTAGTAAGAATCTTAAAACCTATGTACTGATATCCCTCTGTAAGTGAGTCAAGTGGGTGTAAAGCGGCATAAACGCAGCAGTGAAAAGCAGCTAAACCCCTTTATAAAAATCAATCACTTTTAAAAACCCGTGAAACAAAGACAGTGAAAGAGAGAGAAATTCTTACAAAATTCGTTCAAGGGCTGTGATGCCACCTGGATTGACCATATCTAGACCCACAGCTGATTGAGGCATAAGGGTGGACACTCTTGGGGCTGAGAGGTTTGGTGAGGTTGGGTGAGCAAATGCAGACCCTTTAGAGTAATACTGTGTGGTACCCATCCCATGGGTCCCAAATCTCCAGGTTCAAGGGCATCTTCCTACATCGAAAACATGCATGAGAATCCCAGAAGATGGTACACCGTGTGATCGGGAAAGGTTTCTAAAACGCACCTCATTTCTCATCTCCTTGTGCTCGGGTTCGCCATTCCAGCCGCTTTACTAGCAATCTCCCTCCTTGAGAATCAGCACCTTTAACCTCCTGTTCCGTACAGGTTGCAATTGGTCCTGAGGATGAACGGGAAGAGGGGGAACCAATGAGACACTAGCTCTAGGTGTTGGGACAGGCACAGGTCACTCTATTTTCCCATCAGGAAGAAGAATTAACCACAGCCTCAGCCTGCCGCCCGGGACCAGAATAGGGCCTGAAGCAATCCTGCGCTTTTGCGGCCAGCTCCCAAGAAAGCGAGTTGAAAAATGGAGCTCAGGGGCACTGCAATTCACAAACCTGCAGAGTTATAAATGATAACTCTCGTCCACAAATATATTGACGGAAGACAACAGAGAGGATTTGAAAGCAAGGCAGAATTGCAGGAAACAGATTTCAGGAGGTAGATTCGAATCGCCTTTAAAGCACGGGAAAAGCGGCAAAACCTCGACAATGATGCCCTTGGCCAAAAAGGGCGTATGCGTTTTTTCCTGAATATATTCAGGAAAAAACGCATACGCCCTTTTTGGCCAACCAAGCAACCTGGAAAGGCAAATCAGCGCTACAAAGAAGTCTCGCTTCCCATCGGTCAAAAGGGCCATGCTGAATAAAGTGTCAAAACCAGAAATGCAGGACAGGCCATGGAGAAACGGGAGCCTTGCTACGCTGATGGGCGGCATGTAAATTGCCAACAGCCACTCTGCAGAAGTGTACAGTGTGTCCTGAAACATCGAAAAAACTCAGCTTAGAGAGCATAGGGCACTTCCACTCACGGGCGTATAAATTGGGAAAACTAAAAATCAGCAAGGCACAGGCACCCCAAAGTTTAGGGCTGCTCTGTTGACAAGAACCTCCACTTCGTTACACCTTAAATATCCCAGGAAAGAGAAAAATGGATAAAGAAGTTGTGGTCCTTTTGTACAATGGAATATCACTCAGCCATGAAATCAACGTCATAAGGCTAGTAGCAGCATGATGAGTGGATTTAGGTACGACGATTCTAAGTGAAATAAGTCACACAGAAAAAGACACTTATCATAAGATATCACTTATAGAGGGAATGTAAAAACCGCTACCCTTGAACTGAATTACAAAACAGAACAGAGTCACACGTTTAGAAAACACACTATGGCTGCTTAACGGGAAAGGTGAGGTGGGGTGATGCCTAAAACAAGGGTTTCAAATTAGCTCAGAGACCGTTCCATAAACCCAATATGTAATAGACAAGACCTACTCCTTGCTCAGTGATCTGGACTCAAAACCCCCTATTCACCGCCCAAGAATATATCTGACTAGTAAGAATCTTAAAACCTATGTACTGATATCCCTCTGTAAGTGAGTCAAGTGGGTGTAAAGCGGCATAAACGCAGCAGTGAAAAGCAGCTAAACCCCTTTATAAAAATCAATCACTTTTAAAAACCCGTGAAACAAAGACAGTGAAAGAGAGAGAAATTCTTACAAAATTCGTTCAAGGGCTGTGATGCCACCTGGATTGACCATATCTAGACCCACAGCTGATTGAGGCATAAGGGTGGACACTCTTGGGGCTGAGAGGTTTGGTGAGGTTGGGTGAGCAAATGCAGACCCTTTAGAGTAATACTGTGTGGTACCCATCCCATGGGTCCCAAATCTCCAGGTTCAAGGGCATCTTCCTACATCGAAAACATGCATGAGAATCCCAGAAGATGGTACACCGTGTGATCGGGAAAGGTTTCTAAAACGCACCTCATTTCTCATCTCCTTGTGCTCGGGTTCGCCATTCCAGCCGCTTTACTAGCAATCTCCCTCCTTGAGAATCAGCACCTTTAACCTCCTGTTCCGTACAGGTTGCAATTGGTCCTGAGGATGAACGGGAAGAGGGGGAACCAATGAGACACTAGCTCTAGGTGTTGGGACAGGCACAGGTCACTCTATTTTCCCATCAGGAAGAAGAATTAACCACAGCCTCAGCCTGCCGCCCGGGACCAGAATAGGGCCTGAAGCAATCCTGCGCTTTTGCGGCCAGCTCCCAAGAAAGCGAGTTGAAAAATGGAGCTCAGGGGCACTGCAATTCACAAACCTGCAGAGTTATAAATGATAACTCTCGTCCACAAATATATTGACGGAAGACAACAGAGAGGATTTGAAAGCAAGGCAGAATTGCAGGAAACAGATTTCAGGAGGTAGATTCGAATCGCCTTTAAAGCACGGGAAAAGCGGCAAAACCTCGACAATGATGCCCTTGGCCAAAAAGGGCGTATGCGTTTTTTCCTGAATATATTCAGGAAAAAACGCATACGCCCTTTTTGGCCAACCAAGCAACCTGGAAAGGCAAATCAGCGCTACAAGGAAGTCTCGCTTCCCATCTGTCAAAAGGGCCATGCTGAATAAAGTGTCAAAACCAGAAATGCAGGACAGGCCATGGAGAAACGGGAGCCTTGCTACGCTGATGGGCGGGATGTAAATTGCCAACAGCCACTCTGCAGAAGTGTACGGTGTGTCCTGAAACATCGAAAAAACTCAGCTTAGAGAGCATAGGGCACTTCCACTCACGGGCGTATAAATTGGGAAAACTAAAAATCAGCAAGGCACAGGCACCCCAAAGTTTAGGGCTGCTCTGTTGACAAGAACCTCCACTTCGTTACACCTTAAATATCCCAGGAAAGAGAAAAATGGATAAAGAAGTTGTGGTCCTTTTGTACAATGGAATATCACTCAGCCATGAAATCAACGTCATAAGGCTAGTAGCAGCATGATGAGTGGATTTAGGTACGACGATTCTAAGTGAAATAAGTCACACAGAAAAAGACACTTATCATAAGATATCACTTATAGAGGGAATGTAAAAACCGCTACCCTTGAACTGAATTACAAAACAGAACAGAGTCACACGTTTAGAAAACACACTATGGCTGCTTAACGGGAAAGGTGAGGTGGGGTGATGCCTAAAACAAGGGTTTCAAATTAGCTCAGAGACCGTTCCATAAACCCAATATGTAATAGACAAGACCTACTCCTTGCTCAGTGATCTGGACTCAAAACCCCCTATTCACCGCCCAAGAATATATCTGACTAGTAAGAATCTTAAAACCTATGTACTGATATCCCTCTGTAAGTGAGTCAAGTGGGTGTAAAGCGGCATAAACACAGCAGTGAAAAGCAGCTAAACCCCTTTATAAAAATCAATCACTTTTAAAAACCCGTGAAACAAAGACAGTGAAAGAGAGAGAAATTCTTACAAAATTCGTTCAAGGGCTGTGATGCCACCTGGATTGACCATATCTAGACCCACAGCTGATTGAGGCATAAGGGTGGACACTCTTGGGGCTGAGAGGTTTGGTGAGGTTGGGTGAGCAAATGCAGACCCTTTAGAGTAATACTGTGTGGTACCCATCCCATGGGTCCCAAATCTCCAGGTTCAAGGGCATCTTCCTACATCGAAAACATGCATGAGAATCCCAGAAGATGGTACACCGTGTGATCGGGAAAGGTTTCTAAAACGCACCTCATTTCTCATCTCCTTGTGCTCGGGTTCGCCATTCCAGCCGCTTTACTAGCAATCTCCCTCCTTGAGAATCAGCACCTTTAACCTCCTGTTCCGTACAGGTTGCAATTTGTCCTGAGGATGAACGGGAAGAGGGGGAACCAATGAGACACTAGCTCTAGGTGTTGGGACAGGCACAGGTCACTCTATTTTCCCATCAGGAAGAAGAATTAACCACAGGCTCAGCCTGCCGCCCGGGACCAGAATAGGGCCTGAAGCAATCCTGCGCTTTTGCGGCCAGCTCCCAAGAAAGCGAGTTGAAAAATGGAGCTCAGGGGCACTGCAATTCACAAACCTGCAGAGTTATAAATGATAACTCTCGTCCACAAATATATTGACGGAAGACAACAGAGAGGATTTGAAAGCAAGGCAGAATTGCAGGAAACAGATTTCAGGAGGTAGATTCGAATCGCCTTTAAAGCACGGGAAAAGCGGCAAAACCTCGACAATGATGCCCTTGGCCAAAAAGGGCGTATGCGTTTTTTCCTGAATATATTCAGGAAAAAACGCATACGCCCTTTTTGGCCAACCAAGCAACCTGGAAAGGCAAATCAGCGCTACAAGGAAGTCTCGCTTCCCATCGGTCAAAAGGGCCATGCTGAATAAAGTGTCAAAACCAGAAATGCAGGACAGGCCATGGAGAAACGGGAGCCTTGCTACGCTGATGGGCGGGATGTAAATTGCCAACAGCCACTCTGCAGAAGTGTACGGTGTGTCCTGAAACATCGAAAAAACTCAGCTTAGAGAGCATAGGGCACTTCCACTCACGGGCGTATAAATTGGGAAAACTAAAAATCAGCAAGGCACAGGCACCCCAAAGTTTAGGGCTGCTCTGTTGACAAGAACCTCCACTTCGTTACACCTTAAATATCCCAGGAAAGAGAAAAATGGATAAAGAAGTTGTGGTCCTTTTGTACAATGGAATATCACTCAGTCATGAAATCAACGTCATAAGGCTAGTAGCAGCATGATGAGTGGATTTAGGTACGACGATTCTAAGTGAAATAAGTCACACAGAAAAAGACACTTATCATAAGATATCACTTATAGAGGGAATGTAAAAACCGCTACCCTTGAACTGAATTACAAAACAGAACAGAGTCACACGTTTAGAAAACACACTATGGCTGCTTAACGGGAAAGGTGAGGTGGGGTGATGCCTAAAACAAGGGTTTCAAATTAGCTCAGAGACCGTTCCATAAACCCAATATGTAATAGACAAGACCTACTCCTTGCTCAGTGATCTGGACTCAAAACCCCCTATTCACCGCCCAAGAATATATCTGACTAGTAAGAATCTTAAAACCTATGTACTGATATCCCTCTGTAAGTGAGTCAAGTGGGTGTAAAGCGGCATAAACGCAGCAGTGAAAAGCAGCTAAACCCCTTTATAAAAATCAATCACTTTTAAAAACCCGTGAAACAAAGACAGTGAAAGAGAGAGAAATTCTTACAAAATTCGTTCAAGGGCTGTGATGCCACCTGGATTGACCATATCTAGACCCACAGCTGATTGAGGCATAAGGGTGGACACTCTTGGGGCTGAGAGGTTTGGTGAGGTTGGGTGAGCAAATGCAGACCCTTTAGAGTAATACTGTGTGGTACCCATCCCATGGGTCCCAAATCTCCAGGTTCAAGGGCATCTTCCTACATCGAAAACATGCATGAGAATCCCAGAAGATGGTACATCGTGTGATCGGGAAAGGTTTCTAAAACGCACCTCATTTCTCATCTCCTTGTGCTCGGGTTCGCCATTCCAGCCGCTTTACTAGCAATCTCCCTCCTTGAGAATCAGCACCTTTAACCTCCTGTTCCGTACAGGTTGCAATTTGTCCTGAGGATGAACGGGAAGAGGGGGAACCAATGAGACACTAGCTCTAGGTGTTGGGACAGGCACAGGTCACTCTATTTTCCCATCAGGAAGAAGAATTAACCACAGGCTCAGCCTGCCGCCCGGGACCAGAATAGGGCCTGAAGCAATCCTGCGCTTTTGCGGCCAGCTCCCAAGAAAGCGAGTTGAAAAATGGAGCTCAGGGGCACTGCAATTCACAAACCTGCAGAGTTATAAATGATAACTCTCGTCCACAAATATATTGACGGAAGACAACAGAGAGGATTTGAAAGCAAGGCAGAATTGCAGGAAACAGATTTCAGGAGGTAGATTCGAATCGCCTTTAAAGCACGGGAAAAGCGGCAAAACCTCGACAATGATGCCCTTGGCCAAAAAGGGCGTATGCGTTTTTTCCTGAATATATTCAGGAAAAAACGCATACGCCCTTTTTGGCCAACCAAGCAACCTGGAAAGGCAAATCAGCGCTACAAGGAAGTCTCGCTTCCCATCGGTCAAAAGGGCCATGCTGAATAAAGTGTCAAAACCAGAAATGCAGGACAGGCCATGGAGAAACGGGAGCCTTGCTACGCTGATGGGCGGGATGTAAATTGCCAACAGCCACTCTGCAGAAGTGTACGGTGTGTCCTGAAACATCGAAAAAACTCAGCTTAGAGAGCATAGGGCACTTCCACTCACGGGCGTATAAATTGGGAAAACTAAAAATCAGCAAGGCACAGGCACCCCAAAGTTTAGGGCTGCTCTGTTGACAAGAACCTCCACTTCGTTACACCTTAAATATCCCAGGAAAGAGAAAAATGGATAAAGAAGTTGTGGTCCTTTTGTACAATGGAATATCACTCAGTCATGAAATCAACGTCATAAGGCTAGTAGCAGCATGATGAGTGGATTTAGGTACGACGATTCTAAGTGAAATAAGTCACACAGAAAAAGACACTTATCATAAGATATCACTTATAGAGGGAATGTAAAAACCGCTACCCTTGAACTGAATTACAAAACAGAACAGAGTCACACGTTTAGAAAACACACTATGGCTGCTTAACGGGAAAGGTGAGGTGGGGTGATGCCTAAAACAAGGGTTTCAAATTAGCTCAGAGACCGTTCCATAAACCCAATATGTAATAGACAAGACCTACTCCTTGCTCAGTGATCTGGACTCAAAACCCCCTATTCACCGCCCAAGAATATATCTGACTAGTAAGAATCTTAAAACCTATGTACTGATATCCCTCTGTAAGTGAGTCAAGTGGGTGTAAAGCGGCATAAACGCAGCAGTGAAAAGCAGCTAAACCCCTTTATAAAAATCAATCACTTTTAAAAACCCGTGAAACAAAGACAGTGAAAGAGAGAGAAATTCTTACAAAATTCGTTCAAGGGCTGTGATGCCACCTGGATTGACCATATCTAGACCCACAGCTGATTGAGGCATAAGGGTGGACACTCTTGGGGCTGAGAGGTTTGGTGAGGTTGGGTGAGCAAATGCAGACCCTTTAGAGTAATACTGTGTGGTACCCATCCCATGGGTCCCAAATCTCCAGGTTCAAGGGCATCTTCCTACATCGAAAACATGCATGAGAATCCCAGAAGATGGTACATCGTGTGATCGGGAAAGGTTTCTAAAACGCACCTCATTTCTCATCTCCTTGTGCTCGGGTTCGCCATTCCAGCCGCTTTACTAGCAATCTCCCTCCTTGAGAATCAGCACCTTTAACCTCCTGTTCCGTACAGGTTGCAATTTGTCCTGAGGATGAACGGGAAGAGGGGGAACCAATGAGACACTAGCTCTAGGTGTTGGGACAGGCACAGGTCACTCTATTTTCCCATCAGGAAGAAGAATTAACCACAGCCTCAGCCTGCCGCCCGGGACCAGAATAGGGCCTGAAGCAATCCTGCGCTTTTGCGGCCAGCTCCCAAGAAAGCGAGTTGAAAAATGGAGCTCAGGGGCACTGCAATTCACAAACCTGCAGAGTTATAAATGATAACTCTCGTCCACAAATATATTGACGGAAGACAACAGAGAGGATTTGAAAGCAAGGCAGAATTGCAGGAAACAGATTTCAGGAGGTAGATTCGAATCGCCTTTAAAGCACGGGAAAAGCGGCAAAACCTCGACAATGATGCCCTTGGCCAAAAAGGGCGTATGCGTTTTTTCCTGAATATATTCAGGAAAAAACGCATACGCCCTTTTTGGCCAACCAAGCAACCTGGAAAGGCAAATCAGCGCTACAAGGAAGTCTCGCTTCCCATCGGTCAAAAGGGCCATGCTGAATAAAGTGTCAAAACCAGAAATGCAGGACAGGCCATGGAGAAACGGGAGCCTTGCTACGCTGATGGGCGGGATGTAAATTGCCAACAGCCACTCTGCAGAAGTGTACGGTGTGTCCTGAAACATCGAAAAAACTCAGCTTAGAGAGCATAGGGCACTTCCACTCACGGGCGTATAAATTGGGAAAACTAAAAATCAGCAAGGCACAGGCACCCCAAAGTTTAGGGCTGCTCTGTTGACAAGAACCTCCACTTCGTTACACCTTAAATATCCCAGGAAAGAGAAAAATGGATAAAGAAGTTGTGGTCCTTTTGTACAATGGAATATCACTCAGCCATGAAATCAACGTCATAAGGCTAGTAGCAGCATGATGAGTGGATTTAGGTACGACGATTCTAAGTGAAATAAGTCACACAGAAAAAGACACTTATCATAAGATATCACTTATAGAGGGAATGTAAAAACCGCTACCCTTGAACTGAATTACAAAACAGAACAGAGTCACACGTTTAGAAAACACACTATGGCTGCTTAACGGGAAAGGTGAGGTGGGGTGATGCCTAAAACAAGGGTTTCAAATTAGCTCAGAGACCGTTCCATAAACCCAATATGTAATAGACAAGACCTACTCCTTGCTCAGTGATCTGGACTCAAAACCCCCTATTCACCGCCCAAGAATATATCTGACTAGTAAGAATCTTAAAACCTATGTACTGATATCCCTCTGTAAGTGAGTCAAGTGGGTGTAAAGCGGCATAAACGCAGCAGTGAAAAGCAGCTAAACCCCTTTATAAAAATCAATCACTTTTAAAAACCCGTGAAACAAAGACAGTGAAAGAGAGAGAAATTCTTACAAAATTCGTTCAAGGGCTGTGATGCCACCTGGATTGACCATATCTAGACCCACAGCTGATTGAGGCATAAGGGTGGACACTCTTGGGGCTGAGAGGTTTGGTGAGGTTGGGTGAGCAAATGCAGACCCTTTAGAGTAATACTGTGTGGTACCCATCCCATGGGTCCCAAATCTCCAGGTTCAAGGGCATCTTCCTACATCGAAAACATGCATGAGAATCCCAGAAGATGGTACACCGTGTGATCGGGAAAGGTTTCTAAAACGCACCTCATTTCTCATCTCCTTGTGCTCGGGTTCGCCATTCCAGCCGCTTTACTAGCAATCTCCCTCCTTGAGAATCAGCACCTTTAACCTCCTGTTCCGTACAGGTTGCAATTGGTCCTGAGGATGAACGGGAAGAGGGGGAACCAATGAGACACTAGCTCTAGGTGTTGGGACAGGCACAGGTCACTCTATTTTCCCATCAGGAAGAAGAATTAACCACAGCCTCAGCCTGCCGCCCGGGACCAGAATAGGGCCTGAAGCAATCCTGCGCTTTTGCGGCCAGCTCCCAAGAAAGCGAGTTGAAAAATGGAGCTCAGGGGCACTGCAATTCACAAACCTGCAGAGTTATAAATGATAACTCTCGTCCACAAATATATTGACGGAAGACAACAGAGAGGATTTGAAAGCAAGGCAGAATTGCAGGAAACAGATTTCAGGAGGTAGATTCGAATCGCCTTTAAAGCACGGGAAAAGCGGCAAAACCTCGACAATGATGCCCTTGGCCAAAAAGGGCGTATGCGTTTTTTCCTGAATATATTCAGGAAAAAACGCATACGCCCTTTTTGGCCAACCAAGCAACCTGGAAAGGCAAATCAGCGCTACAAGGAAGTCTCGCTTCCCATCGGTCAAAAGGGCCATGCTGAATAAAGTGTCAAAACCAGAAATGCAGGACAGGCCATGGAGAAACGGGAGCCTTGCTACGCTGATGGGCGGGATGTAAATTGCCAACAGCCACTCTGCAGAAGTGTACGGTGTGTCCTGAAACATCGAAAAAACTCAGCTTAGAGAGCATAGGGCACTTCCACTCACGGGCGTATAAATTGGGAAAACTAAAAATCAGCAAGGCACAGGCACCCCAAAGTTTAGGGCTGCTCTGTTGACAAGAACCTCCACTTCGTTACACCTTAAATATCCCAGGAAAGAGAAAAATGGATAAAGAAGTTGTGGTCCTTTTGTACAATGGAATATCACTCAGCCATGAAATCAACGTCATAAGGCTAGTAGCAGCATGATGAGTGGATTTAGGTACGACGATTCTAAGTGAAATAAGTCACACAGAAAAAGACACTTATCATAAGATATCACTTATAGAGGGAATGTAAAAACCGCTACCCTTGAACTGAATTACAAAACAGAACAGAGTCACACGTTTAGAAAACACACTATGGCTGCTTAACGGGAAAGGTGAGGTGGGGTGATGCCTAAAACAAGGGTTTCAAATTAGCTCAGAGACCGTTCCATAAACCCAATATGTAATAGACAAGACCTACTCCTTGCTCAGTGATCTGGACTCAAAACCCCCTATTCACCGCCCAAGAATATATCTGACTAGTAAGAATCTTAAAACCTATGTACTGATATCCCTCTGTAAGTGAGTCAAGTGGGTGTAAAGCGGCATAAACGCAGCAGTGAAAAGCAGCTAAACCCCTTTATAAAAATCAATCACTTTTAAAAACCCGTGAAACAAAGACAGTGAAAGAGAGAGAAATTCTTACAAAATTCGTTCAAGGGCTGTGATGCCACCTGGATTGACCATATCTAGACCCACAGCTGATTGAGGCATAAGGGTGGACACTCTTGGGGCTGAGAGGTTTGGTGAGGTTGGGTGAGCAAATGCAGACCCTTTAGAGTAATACTGTGTGGTACCCATCCCATGGGTCCCAAATCTCCAGGTTCAAGGGCATCTTCCTACATCGAAAACATGCATGAGAATCCCAGAAGATGGTACACCGTGTGATCGGGAAAGGTTTCTAAAACGCACCTCATTTCTCATCTCCTTGTGCTCGGGTTCGCCATTCCAGCCGCTTTACTAGCAATCTCCCTCCTTGAGAATCAGCACCTTTAACCTCCTGTTCCGTACAGGTTGCAATTGGTCCTGAGGATGAACGGGAAGAGGGGGAACCAATGAGACACTAGCTCTAGGTGTTGGGACAGGCACAGGTCACTCTATTTTCCCATCAGGAAGAAGAATTAACCACAGCCTCAGCCTGCCGCCCGGGACCAGAATAGGGCCTGAAGCAATCCTGCGCTTTTGCGGCCAGCTCCCAAGAAAGCGAGTTGAAAAATGGAGCTCAGGGGCACTGCAATTCACAAACCTGCAGAGTTATAAATGATAACTCTCGTCCACAAATATATTGACGGAAGACAACAGAGAGGATTTGAAAGCAAGGCAGAATTGCAGGAAACAGATTTCAGGAGGTAGATTCGAATCGCCTTTAAAGCACGGGAAAAGCGGCAAAACCTCGACAATGATGCCCTTGGCCAAAAAGGGCGTATGCGTTTTTTCCTGAATATATTCAGGAAAAAACGCATACGCCCTTTTTGGCCAACCAAGCAACCTGGAAAGGCAAATCAGCGCTACAAGGAAGTCTCGCTTCCCATCTGTCAAAAGGGCCATGCTGAATAAAGTGTCAAAACCAGAAATGCAGGACAGGCCATGGAGAAACGGGAGCCTTGCTACGCTGATGGGCGGGATGTAAATTGCCAACAGCCACTCTGCAGAAGTGTACGGTGTGTCCTGAAACATCGAAAAAACTCAGCTTAGAGAGCATAGGGCACTTCCACTCACGGGCGTATAAATTGGGAAAACTAAAAATCAGCAAGGCACAGGCACCCCAAAGTTTAGGGCTGCTCTGTTGACAAGAACCTCCACTTCGTTACACCTTAAATATCCCAGGAAAGAGAAAAATGGATAAAGAAGTTGTGGTCCTTTTGTACAATGGAATATCACTCAGCCATGAAATCAACGTCATAAGGCTAGTAGCAGCATGATGAGTGGATTTAGGTACGACGATTCTAAGTGAAATAAGTCACACAGAAAAAGACACTTATCATAAGATATCACTTATAGAGGGAATGTAAAAACCGCTACCCTTGAACTGAATTACAAAACAGAACAGAGTCACACGTTTAGAAAACACACTATGGCTGCTTAACGGGAAAGGTGAGGTGGGGTGATGCCTAAAACAAGGGTTTCAAATTAGCTCAGAGACCGTTCCATAAACCCAATATGTAATAGACAAGACCTACTCCTTGCTCAGTGATCTGGACTCAAAACCCCCTATTCACCGCCCAAGAATATATCTGACTAGTAAGAATCTTAAAACCTATGTACTGATATCCCTCTGTAAGTGAGTCAAGTGGGTGTAAAGCGGCATAAACACAGCAGTGAAAAGCAGCTAAACCCCTTTATAAAAATCAATCACTTTTAAAAACCCGTGAAACAAAGACAGTGAAAGAGAGAGAAATTCTTACAAAATTCGTTCAAGGGCTGTGATGCCACCTGGATTGACCATATCTAGACCCACAGCTGATTGAGGCATAAGGGTGGACACTCTTGGGGCTGAGAGGTTTGGTGAGGTTGGGTGAGCAAATGCAGACCCTTTAGAGTAATACTGTGTGGTACCCATCCCATGGGTCCCAAATCTCCAGGTTCAAGGGCATCTTCCTACATCGAAAACATGCATGAGAATCCCAGAAGATGGTACACCGTGTGATCGGGAAAGGTTTCTAAAACGCACCTCATTTCTCATCTCCTTGTGCTCGGGTTCGCCATTCCAGCCGCTTTACTAGCAATCTCCCTCCTTGAGAATCAGCACCTTTAACCTCCTGTTCCGTACAGGTTGCAATTTGTCCTGAGGATGAACGGGAAGAGGGGGAACCAATGAGACACTAGCTCTAGGTGTTGGGACAGGCACAGGTCACTCTATTTTCCCATCAGGAAGAAGAATTAACCACAGGCTCAGCCTGCCGCCCGGGACCAGAATAGGGCCTGAAGCAATCCTGCGCTTTTGCGGCCAGCTCCCAAGAAAGCGAGTTGAAAAATGGAGCTCAGGGGCACTGCAATTCACAAACCTGCAGAGTTATAAATGATAACTCTCGTCCACAAATATATTGACGGAAGACAACAGAGAGGATTTGAAAGCAAGGCAGAATTGCAGGAAACAGATTTCAGGAGGTAGATTCGAATCGCCTTTAAAGCACGGGAAAAGCGGCAAAACCTCGACAATGATGCCCTTGGCCAAAAAGGGCGTATGCGTTTTTTCCTGAATATATTCAGGAAAAAACGCATACGCCCTTTTTGGCCAACCAAGCAACCTGGAAAGGCAAATCAGCGCTACAAGGAAGTCTCGCTTCCCATCGGTCAAAAGGGCCATGCTGAATAAAGTGTCAAAACCAGAAATGCAGGACAGGCCATGGAGAAACGGGAGCCTTGCTACGCTGATGGGCGGGATGTAAATTGCCAACAGCCACTCTGCAGAAGTGTACGGTGTGTCCTGAAACATCGAAAAAACTCAGCTTAGAGAGCATAGGGCACTTCCACTCACGGGCGTATAAATTGGGAAAACTAAAAATCAGCAAGGCACAGGCACCCCAAAGTTTAGGGCTGCTCTGTTGACAAGAACCTCCACTTCGTTACACCTTAAATATCCCAGGAAAGAGAAAAATGGATAAAGAAGTTGTGGTCCTTTTGTACAATGGAATATCACTCAGTCATGAAATCAACGTCATAAGGCTAGTAGCAGCATGATGAGTGGATTTAGGTACGACGATTCTAAGTGAAATAAGTCACACAGAAAAAGACACTTATCATAAGATATCACTTATAGAGGGAATGTAAAAACCGCTACCCTTGAACTGAATTACAAAACAGAACAGAGTCACACGTTTAGAAAACACACTATGGCTGCTTAACGGGAAAGGTGAGGTGGGGTGATGCCTAAAACAAGGGTTTCAAATTAGCTCAGAGACCGTTCCATAAACCCAATATGTAATAGACAAGACCTACTCCTTGCTCAGTGATCTGGACTCAAAACCCCCTATTCACCGCCCAAGAATATATCTGACTAGTAAGAATCTTAAAACCTATGTACTGATATCCCTCTGTAAGTGAGTCAAGTGGGTGTAAAGCGGCATAAACGCAGCAGTGAAAAGCAGCTAAACCCCTTTATAAAAATCAATCACTTTTAAAAACCCGTGAAACAAAGACAGTGAAAGAGAGAGAAATTCTTACAAAATTCGTTCAAGGGCTGTGATGCCACCTGGATTGACCATATCTAGACCCACAGCTGATTGAGGCATAAGGGTGGACACTCTTGGGGCTGAGAGGTTTGGTGAGGTTGGGTGAGCAAATGCAGACCCTTTAGAGTAATACTGTGTGGTACCCATCCCATGGGTCCCAAATCTCCAGGTTCAAGGGCATCTTCCTACATCGAAAACATGCATGAGAATCCCAGAAGATGGTACATCGTGTGATCGGGAAAGGTTTCTAAAACGCACCTCATTTCTCATCTCCTTGTGCTCGGGTTCGCCATTCCAGCCGCTTTACTAGCAATCTCCCTCCTTGAGAATCAGCACCTTTAACCTCCTGTTCCGTACAGGTTGCAATTTGTCCTGAGGATGAACGGGAAGAGGGGGAACCAATGAGACACTAGCTCTAGGTGTTGGGACAGGCACAGGTCACTCTATTTTCCCATCAGGAAGAAGAATTAACCACAGCCTCAGCCTGCCGCCCGGGACCAGAATAGGGCCTGAAGCAATCCTGCGCTTTTGCGGCCAGCTCCCAAGAAAGCGAGTTGAAAAATGGAGCTCAGGGGCACTGCAATTCACAAACCTGCAGAGTTATAAATGATAACTCTCGTCCACAAATATATTGACGGAAGACAACAGAGAGGATTTGAAAGCAAGGCAGAATTGCAGGAAACAGATTTCAGGAGGTAGATTCGAATCGCCTTTAAAGCACGGGAAAAGCGGCAAAACCTCGACAATGATGCCCTTGGCCAAAAAGGGCGTATGCGTTTTTTCCTGAATATATTCAGGAAAAAACGCATACGCCCTTTTTGGCCAACCAAGCAACCTGGAAAGGCAAATCAGCGCTACAAGGAAGTCTCGCTTCCCATCGGTCAAAAGGGCCATGCTGAATAAAGTGTCAAAACCAGAAATGCAGGACAGGCCATGGAGAAACGGGAGCCTTGCTACGCTGATGGGCGGGATGTAAATTGCCAACAGCCACTCTGCAGAAGTGTACGGTGTGTCCTGAAACATCGAAAAAACTCAGCTTAGAGAGCATAGGGCACTTCCACTCACGGGCGTATAAATTGGGAAAACTAAAAATCAGCAAGGCACAGGCACCCCAAAGTTTAGGGCTGCTCTGTTGACAAGAACCTCCACTTCGTTACACCTTAAATATCCCAGGAAAGAGAAAAATGGATAAAGAAGTTGTGGTCCTTTTGTACAATGGAATATCACTCAGCCATGAAATCAACGTCATAAGGCTAGTAGCAGCATGATGAGTGGATTTAGGTACGACGATTCTAAGTGAAATAAGTCACACAGAAAAAGACACTTATCATAAGATATCACTTATAGAGGGAATGTAAAAACCGCTACCCTTGAACTGAATTACAAAACAGAACAGAGTCACACGTTTAGAAAACACACTATGGCTGCTTAACGGGAAAGGTGAGGTGGGGTGATGCCTAAAACAAGGGTTTCAAATTAGCTCAGAGACCGTTCCATAAACCCAATATGTAATAGACAAGACCTACTCCTTGCTCAGTGATCTGGACTCAAAACCCCCTATTCACCGCCCAAGAATATATCTGACTAGTAAGAATCTTAAAACCTATGTACTGATATCCCTCTGTAAGTGAGTCAAGTGGGTGTAAAGCGGCATAAACGCAGCAGTGAAAAGCAGCTAAACCCCTTTATAAAAATCAATCACTTTTAAAAACCCGTGAAACAAAGACAGTGAAAGAGAGAGAAATTCTTACAAAATTCGTTCAAGGGCTGTGATGCCACCTGGATTGACCATATCTAGACCCACAGCTGATTGAGGCATAAGGGTGGACACTCTTGGGGCTGAGAGGTTTGGTGAGGTTGGGTGAGCAAATGCAGACCCTTTAGAGTAATACTGTGTGGTACCCATCCCATGGGTCCCAAATCTCCAGGTTCAAGGGCATCTTCCTACATCGAAAACATGCATGAGAATCCCAGAAGATGGTACACCGTGTGATCGGGAAAGGTTTCTAAAACGCACCTCATTTCTCATCTCCTTGTGCTCGGGTTCGCCATTCCAGCCGCTTTACTAGCAATCTCCCTCCTTGAGAATCAGCACCTTTAACCTCCTGTTCCGTACAGGTTGCAATTGGTCCTGAGGATGAACGGGAAGAGGGGGAACCAATGAGACACTAGCTCTAGGTGTTGGGACAGGCACAGGTCACTCTATTTTCCCATCAGGAAGAAGAATTAACCACAGCCTCAGCCTGCCGCCCGGGACCAGAATAGGGCCTGAAGCAATCCTGCGCTTTTGCGGCCAGCTCCCAAGAAAGCGAGTTGAAAAATGGAGCTCAGGGGCACTGCAATTCACAAACCTGCAGAGTTATAAATGATAACTCTCGTCCACAAATATATTGACGGAAGACAACAGAGAGGATTTGAAAGCAAGGCAGAATTGCAGGAAACAGATTTCAGGAGGTAGATTCGAATCGCCTTTAAAGCACGGGAAAAGCGGCAAAACCTCGACAATGATGCCCTTGGCCAAAAAGGGCGTATGCGTTTTTTCCTGAATATATTCAGGAAAAAACGCATACGCCCTTTTTGGCCAACCAAGCAACCTGGAAAGGCAAATCAGCGCTACAAGGAAGTCTCGCTTCCCATCGGTCAAAAGGGCCATGCTGAATAAAGTGTCAAAACCAGAAATGCAGGACAGGCCATGGAGAAACGGGAGCCTTGCTACGCTGATGGGCGGGATGTAAATTGCCAACAGCCACTCTGCAGAAGTGTACGGTGTGTCCTGAAACATCGAAAAAACTCAGCTTAGAGAGCATAGGGCACTTCCACTCACGGGCGTATAAATTGGGAAAACTAAAAATCAGCAAGGCACAGGCACCCCAAAGTTTAGGGCTGCTCTGTTGACAAGAACCTCCACTTCGTTACACCTTAAATATCCCAGGAAAGAGAAAAATGGATAAAGAAGTTGTGGTCCTTTTGTACAATGGAATATCACTCAGCCATGAAATCAACGTCATAAGGCTAGTAGCAGCATGATGAGTGGATTTAGGTACGACGATTCTAAGTGAAATAAGTCACACAGAAAAAGACACTTATCATAAGATATCACTTATAGAGGGAATGTAAAAACCGCTACCCTTGAACTGAATTACAAAACAGAACAGAGTCACACGTTTAGAAAACACACTATGGCTGCTTAACGGGAAAGGTGAGGTGGGGTGATGCCTAAAACAAGGGTTTCAAATTAGCTCAGAGACCGTTCCATAAACCCAATATGTAATAGACAAGACCTACTCCTTGCTCAGTGATCTGGACTCAAAACCCCCTATTCACCGCCCAAGAATATATCTGACTAGTAAGAATCTTAAAACCTATGTACTGATATCCCTCTGTAAGTGAGTCAAGTGGGTGTAAAGCGGCATAAACGCAGCAGTGAAAAGCAGCTAAACCCCTTTATAAAAATCAATCACTTTTAAAAACCCGTGAAACAAAGACAGTGAAAGAGAGAGAAATTCTTACAAAATTCGTTCAAGGGCTGTGATGCCACCTGGATTGACCATATCTAGACCCACAGCTGATTGAGGCATAAGGGTGGACACTCTTGGGGCTGAGAGGTTTGGTGAGGTTGGGTGAGCAAATGCAGACCCTTTAGAGTAATACTGTGTGGTACCCATCCCATGGGTCCCAAATCTCCAGGTTCAAGGGCATCTTCCTACATCGAAAACATGCATGAGAATCCCAGAAGATGGTACACCGTGTGATCGGGAAAGGTTTCTAAAACGCACCTCATTTCTCATCTCCTTGTGCTCGGGTTCGCCATTCCAGCCGCTTTACTAGCAATCTCCCTCCTTGAGAATCAGCACCTTTAACCTCCTGTTCCGTACAGGTTGCAATTGGTCCTGAGGATGAACGGGAAGAGGGGGAACCAATGAGACACTAGCTCTAGGTGTTGGGACAGGCACAGGTCACTCTATTTTCCCATCAGGAAGAAGAATTAACCACAGCCTCAGCCTGCCGCCCGGGACCAGAATAGGGCCTGAAGCAATCCTGCGCTTTTGCGGCCAGCTCCCAAGAAAGCGAGTTGAAAAATGGAGCTCAGGGGCACTGCAATTCACAAACCTGCAGAGTTATAAATGATAACTCTCGTCCACAAATATATTGACGGAAGACAACAGAGAGGATTTGAAAGCAAGGCAGAATTGCAGGAAACAGATTTCAGGAGGTAGATTCGAATCGCCTTTAAAGCACGGGAAAAGCGGCAAAACCTCGACAATGATGCCCTTGGCCAAAAAGGGCGTATGCGTTTTTTCCTGAATATATTCAGGAAAAAACGCATACGCCCTTTTTGGCCAACCAAGCAACCTGGAAAGGCAAATCAGCGCTACAAGGAAGTCTCGCTTCCCATCTGTCAAAAGGGCCATGCTGAATAAAGTGTCAAAACCAGAAATGCAGGACAGGCCATGGAGAAACGGGAGCCTTGCTACGCTGATGGGCGGGATGTAAATTGCCAACAGCCACTCTGCAGAAGTGTACGGTGTGTCCTGAAACATCGAAAAAACTCAGCTTAGAGAGCATAGGGCACTTCCACTCACGGGCGTATAAATTGGGAAAACTAAAAATCAGCAAGGCACAGGCACCCCAAAGTTTAGGGCTGCTCTGTTGACAAGAACCTCCACTTCGTTACACCTTAAATATCCCAGGAAAGAGAAAAATGGATAAAGAAGTTGTGGTCCTTTTGTACAATGGAATATCACTCAGCCATGAAATCAACGTCATAAGGCTAGTAGCAGCATGATGAGTGGATTTAGGTACGACGATTCTAAGTGAAATAAGTCACACAGAAAAAGACACTTATCATAAGATATCACTTATAGAGGGAATGTAAAAACCGCTACCCTTGAACTGAATTACAAAACAGAACAGAGTCACACGTTTAGAAAACACACTATGGCTGCTTAACGGGAAAGGTGAGGTGGGGTGATGCCTAAAACAAGGGTTTCAAATTAGCTCAGAGACCGTTCCATAAACCCAATATGTAATAGACAAGACCTACTCCTTGCTCAGTGATCTGGACTCAAAACCCCCTATTCACCGCCCAAGAATATATCTGACTAGTAAGAATCTTAAAACCTATGTACTGATATCCCTCTGTAAGTGAGTCAAGTGGGTGTAAAGCGGCATAAACACAGCAGTGAAAAGCAGCTAAACCCCTTTATAAAAATCAATCACTTTTAAAAACCCGTGAAACAAAGACAGTGAAAGAGAGAGAAATTCTTACAAAATTCGTTCAAGGGCTGTGATGCCACCTGGATTGACCATATCTAGACCCACAGCTGATTGAGGCATAAGGGTGGACACTCTTGGGGCTGAGAGGTTTGGTGAGGTTGGGTGAGCAAACGCAGACCCTTTAGAGTAATACTGCGTGGTACCCATCCCATGGGTCCCAAATCTCCAGGTTCAAGGGCATCTTCCTACATCGAAAACATGCATGAGAATCCCAGAAGATGGTACATCGTGTGATCGGGAAAGGTTTCTAAAACGCACCTCTATTCTCATCTCCTTGTGCTCGGGTTCGCCATTCCAGCCGCTTTACTAGCAATCTCCCTCCTTGAGAATCAGCACCTTTAACCTCCTGTTCCGTACAGGTTGCAATTTGTCCTGAGGATGAACGGGAAGAGGGGGAACCAATGAGACACTAGCTCTAGGTGTTGGGACAGGCACAGGTCACTCTATTTTCCCATCAGGAAGAAGAATTAACCACAGGCTCAGCCTGCCGCCCGGGACCAGAATAGGGCCTGAAGCAATCCTGCGCTTTTGCGGCCAGCTCCCAAGAAAGCGAGTTGAAAAATGGAGCTCAGGGGCACTGCAATTCACAAACCTGCAGAGTTATAAATGATAACTCTCGTCCACAAATATATTGACGGAAGACAACAGAGAGGATTTGAAAGCAAGGCAGAATTGCAGGAAACAGATTTCAGGAGGTAGATTCGAATCGCCTTTAAAGCACGGGAAAAGCGGCAAAACCTCGACAATGATGCCCTTGGCCAAAAAGGGCGTATGCGTTTTTTCCTGAATATATTCAGGAAAAAACGCATACGCCCTTTTTGGCCAACCAAGCAACCTGGAAAGGCAAATCAGCGCTACAAAGAAGTCTCGCTTCCCATCGGTCAAAAGGGCCATGCTGAATAAAGTGTCAAAACCAGAAATGCAGGACAGGCCATGGAGAAACGGGAGCCTTGCTACGCTGATGGGCGGGATGTAAATTGCCAACAGCCACTCTGCAGAAGTGTACGGTGTGTCCTGAAACATCGAAAAAACTCAGCTTAGAGAGCATAGGGCACTTCCACTCATGGGCGTATAAATTGGGAAAACTAAAAATCAGCAAGGCACAGGCACCCCAAAGTTTAGGGCTGCTCTGTTGACAAGAACCTCCACTTCGTTACACCTTAAATATCCCAGGAAAGAGAAAAATGGATAAAGAAGTTGTGGTCCTTTTGTACAATGGAATATCACTCAGCCATGAAATCAACGTCATAAGGCTAGTAGCAGCATGATGAGTGGATTTAGGTACGACGATTCTAAGTGAAATAAGTCACACAGAAAAAGACACTTATCATAAGATATCACTTATAGAGGGAATGTAAAAACCGCTACCCTTGAACTGAATTACAAAACAGAACAGAGTCACACGTTTAGAAAACACACTATGGCTGCTTAACGGGAAAGGTGAGGTGGGGTGATGCCTAAAACAAGGGTTTCAAATTAGCTCAGAGACCGTTCCATAAACCCAATATGTAATAGACAAGACCTACTCCTTGCTCAGTGATCTGGACTCAAAACCCCCTATTCACCGCCCAAGAATATATCTGACTAGTAAGAATCTTAAAACCTATGTACTGATATCCCTCTGTAAGTGAGTCAAGTGGGTGTAAAGCGGCATAAACACAGCAGTGAAAAGCAGCTAAACCCCTTTATAAAAATCAATCACTTTTAAAAACCCGTGAAACAAAGACAGTGAAAGAGAGAGAAATTCTTACAAAATTCGTTCAAGGGCTGTGATGCCACCTGGATTGACCATATCTAGACCCACAGCTGATTGAGGCATAAGGGTGGACACTCTTGGGGCTGAGAGGTTTGGTGAGGTTGGGTGAGCAAATGCAGACCCTTTAGAGTAATACTGTGTGGTACCCATCCCATGGGTCCCAAATCTCCAGGTTCAAGGGCATCTTCCTACATCGAAAACATGCATGAGAATCCCAGAAGATGGTACACCGTGTGATCGGGAAAGGTTTCTAAAACGCACCTCATTTCTCATCTCCTTGTGCTCGGGTTCGCCATTCCAGCCGCTTTACTAGCAATCTCCCTCCTTGAGAATCAGCACCTTTAACCTCCTGTTCCGTACAGGTTGCAATTTGTCCTGAGGATGAACGGGAAGAGGGGGAACCAATGAGACACTAGCTCTAGGTGTTGGGACAGGCACAGGTCACTCTATTTTCCCATCAGGAAGAAGAATTAACCACAGGCTCAGCCTGCCGCCCGGGACCAGAATAGGGCCTGAAGCAATCCTGAGCTTTTGCGGCCAGCTCCCAAGAAAGCGAGTTGAAAAATGGAGCTCAGGGGCACTGCAATTCACAAACCTGCAGAGTTATAAATGATAACTCTCGTCCACAAATATATTGACGGAAGACAACAGAGAGGATTTGAAAGCAAGGCAGAATTGCAGGAAACAGATTTCAGGAGGTAGATTCGAATCGCCTTTAAAGCACGGGAAAAGCGGCAAAACCTCGACAATGATGCCCTTGGCCAAAAAGGGCGTATGCGTTTTTTCCTGAATATATTCAGGAAAAAACGCATACGCCCTTTTTGGCCAACCAAGCAACCTGGAAAGGCAAATCAGCGCTACAAGGAAGTCTCGCTTCCCATCGGTCAAAAGGGCCATGCTGAATAAAGTGTCAAAACCAGAAATGCAGGACAGGCCATGGAGAAACGGGAGCCTTGCTACGCTGATGGGCGGGATGTAAATTGCCAACAGCCACTCTGCAGAAGTGTACGGTGTGTCCTGAAACATCGAAAAAACTCAGCTTAGAGAGCATAGGGCACTTCCACTCACGGGCGTATAAATTGGGAAAACTAAAAATCAGCAAGGCACAGGCACCCCAAAGTTTAGGGCTGCTCTGTTGACAAGAACCTCCACTTCGTTACACCTTAAATATCCCAGGAAAGAGAAAAATGGATAAAGAAGTTGTGGTCCTTTTGTACAATGGAATATCACTCAGCCATGAAATCAACGTCATAAGGCTAGTAGCAGCATGATGAGTGGATTTAGGTACGACGATTCTAAGTGAAATAAGTCACACAGAAAAAGACACTTATCATAAGATATCACTTATAGAGGGAATGTAAAAACCGCTACCCTTGAACTGAATTACAAAACAGAACAGAGTCACACGTTTAGAAAACACACTATGGCTGCTTAACGGGAAAGGTGAGGTGGGGTGATGCCTAAAACAAGGGTTTCAAATTAGCTCAGAGACCGTTCCATAAACCCAATATGTAATAGACAAGACCTACTCCTTGCTCAGTGATCTGGACTCAAAACCCCCTATTCACCGCCCAAGAATATATCTGACTAGTAAGAATCTTAAAACCTATGTACTGATATCCCTCTGTAAGTGAGTCAAGTGGGTGTAAAGCGGCATAAACACAGCAATGAAAAGCAGCTAAACCCCTTTATAAAAATCAATCACTTTTAAAAACCCGTGAAACAAAGACAGTGAAAGAGAGAGAAATTCTTACAAAATTCGTTCAAGGGCTGTGATGCCACCTGGATTGACCATATCTAGACCCACAGCTGATTGAGGCATAAGGGTGGACACTCTTGGGGCTGAGAGGTTTGGTGAGGTTGGGTGAGCAAACGCAGACCCTTTAGAGTAATACTGCGTGGTACCCATCCCATGGGTTCCAAATCTCCAGGTTCAAGGGCATCTTCCTACATCGAAAACATGCATGAGAATCCCAGAAGATGGTACACCGTGTGATCGGGAAAGGTTTCTAAAACGCACCTCATTTCTCATCTCCTTGTGCTCGGGTTCGCCATTCCAGCCGCTTTACTAGCAATCTCCCTCCTTGAGAATCAGCACCTTTAACCTCCTGTTCCGTACAGGTTGCAATTTGTCCTGAGGATGAACGGGAAGAGGGGGAACCAATGAGACACTAGCTCTAGGTGTTGGGACAGGCACAGGTCACTCTATTTTCCCATCAGGAAGAAGAATTAACCACAGGCTCAGCCTGCCGCCCGGGACCAGAATAGTGCCTGAAGCAATCCTGCGCTTTTGCGGCCAGCTCCCAAGAAAGCGAGTTGAAAAATGGAGCTCAGGGGCACTGCAATTCACAAACCTGCAGAGTTATAAATGATAACTCTCGTCCACAAATATATTGACGGAAGACAACAGAGAGGATTTGAAAGCAAGGCAGAATTGCAGGAAACAGATTTCAGGAGGTAGATTCGAATCGCCTTTAAAGCACGGGAAAAGCGGCAAAACCTCGACAATGATGCCCTTGGCCAAAAAGGGCGTATGCGTTTTTTCCTGAATATATTCAGGAAAAAACGCATACGCCCTTTTTGGCCAACCAAGCAACCTGGAAAGGCAAATCAGCGCTACAAAGAAGTCTCGCTTCCCATCGGTCAAAAGGGCCATGCTGAATAAAGTGTCAAAACCAGAAATGCAGGACAGGCCATGGAGAAACGGGAGCCTTGCTACGCTGATGGGCGGCATGTAAATTGCCAACAGCCACTCTGCAGAAGTGTACAGTGTGTCCTGAAACATCGAAAAAACTCAGCTTAGAGAGCATAGGGCACTTCCACTCACGGGCGTATAAATTGGGAAAACTAAAAATCAGCAAGGCACAGGCACCCCAAAGTTTAGGGCTGCTCTGTTGACAAGAACCTCCACTTCGTTACACCTTAAATATCCCAGGAAAGAGAAAAATGGATAAAGAAGTTGTGGTCCTTTTGTACAATGGAATATCACTCAGCCATGAAATCAACGTCATAAGGCTAGTAGCAGCATGATGAGTGGATTTAGGTACGACGATTCTAAGTGAAATAAGTCACACAGAAAAAGACACTTATCATAAGATATCACTTATAGAGGGAATGTAAAAACCGCTACCCTTGAACTGAATTACAAAACAGAACAGAGTCACACGTTTAGAAAACACACTATGGCTGCTTAACGGGAAAGGTGAGGTGGGGTGATGCCTAAAACAAGGGTTTCAAATTAGCTCAGAGACCGTTCCATAAACCCAATATGTAATAGACAAGACCTACTCCTTGCTCAGTGATCTGGACTCAAAACCCCCTATTCACCGCCCAAGAATATATCTGACTAGTAAGAATCTTAAAACCTATGTACTGATATCCCTCTGTAAGTGAGTCAAGTGGGTGTAAAGCGGCATAAACACAGCAGTGAAAAGCAGCTAAACCCCTTTATAAAAATCAATCACTTTTAAAAACCCGTGAAACAAAGACAGTGAAAGAGAGAGAAATTCTTACAAAATTCGTTCAAGGGCTGTGATGCCACCTGGATTGACCATATCTAGACCCACAGCTGATTGAGGCATAAGGGTGGACACTCTTGGGGCTGAGAGGTTTGGTGAGGTTGGGTGAGCAAACGCAGACCCTTTAGAGTAATACTGCGTGGTACCCATCCCATGGGTCCCAAATCTCCAGGTTCAAGGGCATCTTCCTACATCGAAAACATGCATGAGAATCCCAGAAGATGGTACATCGTGTGATCGGGAAAGGTTTCTAAAACGCACCTCTATTCTCATCTCCTTGTGCTCGGGTTCGCCATTCCAGCCGCTTTACTAGCAATCTCCCTCCTTGAGAATCAGCACCTTTAACCTCCTGTTCCGTACAGGTTGCAATTTGTCCTGAGGATGAACGGGAAGAGGGGGAACCAATGAGACACTAGCTCTAGGTGTTGGGACAGGCACAGGTCACTCTATTTTCCCATCAGGAAGAAGAATTAACCACAGGCTCAGCCTGCCGCCCGGGACCAGAATAGGGCCTGAAGCAATCCTGCGCTTTTGCGGCCAGCTCCCAAGAAAGCGAGTTGAAAAATGGAGCTCAGGGGCACTGCAATTCACAAACCTGCAGAGTTATAAATGATAACTCTCGTCCACAAATATATTGACGGAAGACAACAGAGAGGATTTGAAAGCAAGGCAGAATTGCAGGAAACAGATTTCAGGAGGTAGATTCGAATCGCCTTTAAAGCACGGGAAAAGCGGCAAAACCTCGACAATGATGCCCTTGGCCAAAAAGGGCGTATGCGTTTTTTCCTGAATATATTCAGGAAAAAACGCATACGCCCTTTTTGGCCAACCAAGCAACCTGGAAAGGCAAATCAGCGCTACAAAGAAGTCTCGCTTCCCATCGGTCAAAAGGGCCATGCTGAATAAAGTGTCAAAACCAGAAATGCAGGACAGGCCATGGAGAAACGGGAGCCTTGCTACGCTGATGGGCGGGATGTAAATTGCCAACAGCCACTCTGCAGAAGTGTACGGTGTGTCCTGAAACATCGAAAAAACTCAGCTTAGAGAGCATAGGGCACTTCCACTCATGGGCGTATAAATTGGGAAAACTAAAAATCAGCAAGGCACAGGCACCCCAAAGTTTAGGGCTGCTCTGTTGACAAGAACCTCCACTTCGTTACACCTTAAATATCCCAGGAAAGAGAAAAATGGATAAAGAAGTTGTGGTCCTTTTGTACAATGGAATATCACTCAGCCATGAAATCAACGTCATAAGGCTAGTAGCAGCATGATGAGTGGATTTAGGTACGACGATTCTAAGTGAAATAAGTCACACAGAAAAAGACACTTATCATAAGATATCACTTATAGAGGGAATGTAAAAACCGCTACCCTTGAACTGAATTACAAAACAGAACAGAGTCACACGTTTAGAAAACACACTATGGCTGCTTAACGGGAAAGGTGAGGTGGGGTGATGCCTAAAACAAGGGTTTCAAATTAGCTCAGAGACCGTTCCATAAACCCAATATGTAATAGACAAGACCTACTCCTTGCTCAGTGATCTGGACTCAAAACCCCCTATTCACCGCCCAAGAATATATCTGACTAGTAAGAATCTTAAAACCTATGTACTGATATCCCTCTGTAAGTGAGTCAAGTGGGTGTAAAGCGGCATAAACACAGCAGTGAAAAGCAGCTAAACCCCTTTATAAAAATCAATCACTTTTAAAAACCCGTGAAACAAAGACAGTGAAAGAGAGAGAAATTCTTACAAAATTCGTTCAAGGGCTGTGATGCCACCTGGATTGACCATATCTAGACCCACAGCTGATTGAGGCATAAGGGTGGACACTCTTGGGGCTGAGAGGTTTGGTGAGGTTGGGTGAGCAAATGCAGACCCTTTAGAGTAATACTGTGTGGTACCCATCCCATGGGTCCCAAATCTCCAGGTTCAAGGGCATCTTCCTACATCGAAAACATGCATGAGAATCCCAGAAGATGGTACACCGTGTGATCGGGAAAGGTTTCTAAAACGCACCTCATTTCTCATCTCCTTGTGCTCGGGTTCGCCATTCCAGCCGCTTTACTAGCAATCTCCCTCCTTGAGAATCAGCACCTTTAACCTCCTGTTCCGTACAGGTTGCAATTTGTCCTGAGGATGAACGGGAAGAGGGGGAACCAATGAGACACTAGCTCTAGGTGTTGGGACAGGCACAGGTCACTCTATTTTCCCATCAGGAAGAAGAATTAACCACAGGCTCAGCCTGCCGCCCGGGACCAGAATAGGGCCTGAAGCAATCCTGAGCTTTTGCGGCCAGCTCCCAAGAAAGCGAGTTGAAAAATGGAGCTCAGGGGCACTGCAATTCACAAACCTGCAGAGTTATAAATGATAACTCTCGTCCACAAATATATTGACGGAAGACAACAGAGAGGATTTGAAAGCAAGGCAGAATTGCAGGAAACAGATTTCAGGAGGTAGATTCGAATCGCCTTTAAAGCACGGGAAAAGCGGCAAAACCTCGACAATGATGCCCTTGGCCAAAAAGGGCGTATGCGTTTTTTCCTGAATATATTCAGGAAAAAACGCATACGCCCTTTTTGGCCAACCAAGCAACCTGGAAAGGCAAATCAGCGCTACAAGGAAGTCTCGCTTCCCATCGGTCAAAAGGGCCATGCTGAATAAAGTGTCAAAACCAGAAATGCAGGACAGGCCATGGAGAAACGGGAGCCTTGCTACGCTGATGGGCGGGATGTAAATTGCCAACAGCCACTCTGCAGAAGTGTACGGTGTGTCCTGAAACATCGAAAAAACTCAGCTTAGAGAGCATAGGGCACTTCCACTCACGGGCGTATAAATTGGGAAAACTAAAAATCAGCAAGGCACAGGCACCCCAAAGTTTAGGGCTGCTCTGTTGACAAGAACCTCCACTTCGTTACACCTTAAATATCCCAGGAAAGAGAAAAATGGATAAAGAAGTTGTGGTCCTTTTGTACAATGGAATATCACTCAGCCATGAAATCAACGTCATAAGGCTAGTAGCAGCATGATGAGTGGATTTAGGTACGACGATTCTAAGTGAAATAAGTCACACAGAAAAAGACACTTATCATAAGATATCACTTATAGAGGGAATGTAAAAACCGCTACCCTTGAACTGAATTACAAAACAGAACAGAGTCACACGTTTAGAAAACACACTATGGCTGCTTAACGGGAAAGGTGAGGTGGGGTGATGCCTAAAACAAGGGTTTCAAATTAGCTCAGAGACCGTTCCATAAACCCAATATGTAATAGACAAGACCTACTCCTTGCTCAGTGATCTGGACTCAAAACCCCCTATTCACCGCCCAAGAATATATCTGACTAGTAAGAATCTTAAAACCTATGTACTGATATCCCTCTGTAAGTGAGTCAAGTGGGTGTAAAGCGGCATAAACACAGCAATGAAAAGCAGCTAAACCCCTTTATAAAAATCAATCACTTTTAAAAACCCGTGAAACAAAGACAGTGAAAGAGAGAGAAATTCTTACAAAATTCGTTCAAGGGCTGTGATGCCACCTGGATTGACCATATCTAGACCCACAGCTGATTGAGGCATAAGGGTGGACACTCTTGGGGCTGAGAGGTTTGGTGAGGTTGGGTGAGCAAACGCAGACCCTTTAGAGTAATACTGCGTGGTACCCATCCCATGGGTTCCAAATCTCCAGGTTCAAGGGCATCTTCCTACATCGAAAACATGCATGAGAATCCCAGAAGATGGTACACCGTGTGATCGGGAAAGGTTTCTAAAACGCACCTCATTTCTCATCTCCTTGTGCTCGGGTTCGCCATTCCAGCCGCTTTACTAGCAATCTCCCTCCTTGAGAATCAGCACCTTTAACCTCCTGTTCCGTACAGGTTGCAATTTGTCCTGAGGATGAACGGGAAGAGGGGGAACCAATGAGACACTAGCTCTAGGTGTTGGGACAGGCACAGGTCACTCTATTTTCCCATCAGGAAGAAGAATTAACCACAGGCTCAGCCTGCCGCCCGGGACCAGAATAGTGCCTGAAGCAATCCTGCGCTTTTGCGGCCAGCTCCCAAGAAAGCGAGTTGAAAAATGGAGCTCAGGGGCACTGCAATTCACAAACCTGCAGAGTTATAAATGATAACTCTCGTCCACAAATATATTGACGGAAGACAACAGAGAGGATTTGAAAGCAAGGCAGAATTGCAGGAAACAGATTTCAGGAGGTAGATTCGAATCGCCTTTAAAGCACGGGAAAAGCGGCAAAACCTCGACAATGATGCCCTTGGCCAAAAAGGGCGTATGCGTTTTTTCCTGAATATATTCAGGAAAAAACGCATACGCCCTTTTTGGCCAACCAAGCAACCTGGAAAGGCAAATCAGCGCTACAAAGAAGTCTCGCTTCCCATCGGTCAAAAGGGCCATGCTGAATAAAGTGTCAAAACCAGAAATGCAGGACAGGCCATGGAGAAACGGGAGCCTTGCTACGCTGATGGGCGGCATGTAAATTGCCAACAGCCACTCTGCAGAAGTGTACAGTGTGTCCTGAAACATCGAAAAAACTCAGCTTAGAGAGCATAGGGCACTTCCACTCACGGGCGTATAAATTGGGAAAACTAAAAATCAGCAAGGCACAGGCACCCCAAAGTTTAGGGCTGCTCTGTTGACAAGAACCTCCACTTCGTTACACCTTAAATATCCCAGGAAAGAGAAAAATGGATAAAGAAGTTGTGGTCCTTTTGTACAATGGAATATCACTCAGCCATGAAATCAACGTCATAAGGCTAGTAGCAGCATGATGAGTGGATTTAGGTACGACGATTCTAAGTGAAATAAGTCACACAGAAAAAGACACTTATCATAAGATATCACTTATAGAGGGAATGTAAAAACCGCTACCCTTGAACTGAATTACAAAACAGAACAGAGTCACACGTTTAGAAAACACACTATGGCTGCTTAACGGGAAAGGTGAGGTGGGGTGATGCATAAAACAAGGGTTTCAAATTAGCTCAGAGACCGTTCCATAAACCCAATATGTAATAGACAAGACCTACTCCTTGCTCAGTGATCTGGACTCAAAACCCCCTATTCACCGCCCAAGAATATATCTGACTAGTAAGAATCTTAAAACCTATGTACTGATATCCCTCTGTAAGTGAGTCAAGTGGGTGTAAAGCGGCATAAACACAGCAGTGAAAAGCAGCTAAACCCCTTTATAAAAATCAATCACTTTTAAAAACCCGTGAAACAAAGACAGTGAAAGAGAGAGAAATTCTTACAAAATTCGTTCAAGGGCTGTGATGCCACCTGGATTGACCATATCTAGACCCACAGCTGATTGAGGCATAAGGGTGGACACTCTTGGGGCTGAGAGGTTTGGTGAGGTTGGGTGAGCAAACGCAGACCCTTTAGAGTAATACTGTGTGGTACCCATCCCATGGGTCCCAAATCTCCAGGTTCAAGGGCATCTTCCTACATCGAAAACATGCATGAGAATCCCAGAAGATGGTACATCGTGTGATCGGGAAAGGTTTCTAAAACGCACCTCATTTCTCATCTCCTTGTGCTCGGGTTCGCCATTCCAGCCGCTTTACTAGCAATCTCCCTCCTTGAGAATCAGCACCTTTAACCTCCTGTTCCGTACAGGTTGCAATTTGTCCTGAGGATGAACGGGAAGAGGGGGAACCAATGAGACACTAGCTCTAGGTGTTGGGACAGGCACAGGTCACTCTATTTTCCCATCAGGAAGAAGAATTAACCACAGGCTCAGCCTGCCGCCCGGGACCAGAATAGGGCCTGAAGCAATCCTGAGCTTTTGCGGCCAGCTCCCAAGAAAGCGAGTTGAAAAATGGAGCTCAGGGGCACTGCAATTCACAAACCTGCAGAGTTATAAATGATAACTCTCGTCCACAAATATATTGACGGAAGACAACAGAGAGGATTTGAAAGCAAGGCAGAATTGCAGGAAACAGATTTCAGGAGGTAGATTCGAATCGCCTTTAAAGCACGGGAAAAGCGGCAAAACCTCGACAATGATGCCCTTGGCCAAAAAGGGCGTATGCGTTTTTTCCTGAATATATTCAGGAAAAAACGCATACGCCCTTTTTGGCCAACCAAGCAACCTGGAAAGGCAAATCAGCGCTACAAGGAAGTCTCGCTTCCCATCGGTCAAAAGGGCCATGCTGAATAAAGTGTCAAAACCAGAAATGCAGGACAGGCCATGGAGAAACGGGAGCCTTGCTACGCTGATGGGCGGGATGTAAATTGCCAACAGCCACTCTGCAGAAGTGTACGGTGTGTCCTGAAACATCGAAAAAACTCAGCTTAGAGAGCATAGGGCACTTCCACTCACGGGCGTATAAATTGGGAAAACTAAAAATCAGCAAGGCACAGGCACCCCAAAGTTTAGGGCTGCTCTGTTGACAAGAACCTCCACTTCGTTACACCTTAAATATCCCAGGAAAGAGAAAAATGGATAAAGAAGTTGTGGTCCTTTTGTACAATGGAATATCACTCAGCCATGAAATCAACGTCATAAGGCTAGTAGCAGCATGATGAGTGGATTTAGGTACGACGATTCTAAGTGAAATAAGTCACACAGAAAAAGACACTTATCATAAGATATCACTTATAGAGGGAATGTAAAAACCGCTACCCTTGAACTGAATTACAAAACAGAACAGAGTCACACGTTTAGAAAACACACTATGGCTGCTTAACGGGAAAGGTGAGGTGGGGTGATGCATAAAACAAGGGTTTCAAATTAGCTCAGAGACCGTTCCATAAACCCAATATGTAATAGACAAGACCTACTCCTTGCTCAGTGATCTGGACTCAAAACCCCCTATTCACCGCCCAAGAATATATCTGACTAGTAAGAATCTTAAAACCTATGTACTGATATCCCTCTGTAAGTGAGTCAAGTGGGTGTAAAGCGGCATAAACACAGCAGTGAAAAGCAGCTAAACCCCTTTATAAAAATCAATCACTTTTAAAAACCCGTGAAACAAAGACAGTGAAAGAGAGAGAAATTCTTACAAAATTCGTTCAAGGGCTGTGATGCCACCTGGATTGACCATATCTAGACCCACAGCTGATTGAGGCATAAGGGTGGACACTCTTGGGGCTGAGAGGTTTGGTGAGGTTGGGTGAGCAAACGCAGACCCTTTAGAGTAATACTGTGTGGTACCCATCCCATGGGTCCCAAATCTCCAGGTTCAAGGGCATCTTCCTACATCGAAAACATGCATGAGAATCCCAGAAGATGGTACATCGTGTGATCGGGAAAGGTTTCTAAAACGCACCTCATTTCTCATCTCCTTGTGCTCGGGTTCGCCATTCCAGCCGCTTTACTAGCAATCTCCCTCCTTGAGAATCAGCACCTTTAACCTCCTGTTCCGTACAGGTTGCAATTGGTCCTGAGGATGAACGGGAAGAGGGGGAACCAATGAGACACTAGCTCTAGGTGTTGGGACAGGCACAGGTCACTCTATTTTCCCATCAGGAAGAAGAATTAACCACAGGCTCAGCCTGCCGCCCGGGACCAGAATAGGGCCTGAAGCAATCCTGCGCTTTTGCGGCCAGCTCCCAAGAAAGCGAGTTGAAAAATGGAGCTCAGGGGCACTGCAATTCACAAACCTGCAGAGTTATAAATGATAACTCTCGTCCACAAATATATTGACGGAAGACAACAGAGAGGATTTGAAAGCAAGGCAGAATTGCAGGAAACAGATTTCAGGAGGTAGATTCGAATCGCCTTTAAAGCACGGGAAAAGCGGCAAAACCTCGACAATGATGCCCTTGGCCAAAAAGGGCGTATGCGTTTTTTCCTGAATATATTCAGGAAAAAACGCATACGCCCTTTTTGGCCAACCAAGCAACCTGGAAAGGCAAATCAGCGCTACAAGGAAGTCTCGCTTCCCATCGGTCAAAAGGGCCATGCTGAATAAAGTGTCAAAACCAGAAATGCAGGACAGGCCATGGAGAAATGGGAGCCTTGCTACGCTGATGGGCGGGATGTAAATTGCCAACAGCCACTCTGCAGAAGTGTACGGTGTGTCCTGAAACATCGAAAAAACTCAGCTTAGAGAGCATAGGGCACTTCCACTCACGGGCGTATAAATTGGGAAAACTAAAAATCAGCAAGGCACAGGCACCCCAAAGTTTAGGGCTGCTCTGTTGACAAGAACCTCCACTTCGTTACACCTTAAATATCCCAGGAAAGAGAAAAATGGATAAAGAAGTTGTGGTCCTTTTGTACAATGGAATATCACTCAGCCATGAAATCAACGTCATAAGGCTAGTAGCAGCATGATGAGTGGATTTAGGTACGACGATTCTAAGTGAAATAAGTCACACAGAAAAAGACACTTATCATAAGATATCACTTATAGAGGGAATGTAAAAACCGCTACCCTTGAACTGAATTACAAAACAGAACAGAGTCACACGTTTAGAAAACACACTATGGCTGCTTAACGGGAAAGGTGAGGTGGGGTGATGCCTAAAACAAGGGTTTCAAATTAGCTCAGAGACCGTTCCATAAACCCAATATGTAATAGACAAGACCTACTCCTTGCTCAGTGATCTGGACTCAAAACCCCCTATTCACCGCCCAAGAATATATCTGACTAGTAAGAATCTTAAAACCTATGTACTGATATCCCTCTGTAAGTGAGTCAAGTGGGTGTAAAGCGGCATAAACACAGCAGTGAAAAGCAGCTAAACCCCTTTATAAAAATCAATCACTTTTAAAAACCCGTGAAACAAAGACAGTGAAAGAGAGAGAAATTCTTACAAAATTCGTTCAAGGGCTGTGATGCCACCTGGATTGACCATATCTAGACCCACAGCTGATTGAGGCATAAGGGTGGACACTCTTGGGGCTGAGAGGTTTGGTGAGGTTGGGTGAGCAAACGCAGACCCTTTAGAGTAATACTGTGTGGTACCCATCCCATGGGTCCCAAATCTCCAGGTTCAAGGGCATCTTCCTACATCGAAAACATGCATGAGAATCCCAGAAGATGGTACACCGTGTGATCGGGAAAGGTTTCTAAAACGCACCTCATTTCTCATCTCCTTGTGCTCGGGTTCGCCATTCCAGCCGCTTTACTAGCAATCTCCCTCCTTGAGAATCAGCACCTTTAACCTCCTGTTCCGTACAGGTTGCAATTTGTCCTGAGGATGAACGGGAAGAGGGGGAACCAATGAGACACTAGCTCTAGGTGTTGGGACAGGCACAGGTCACTCTATTTTCCCATCAGGAAGAAGAATTAACCACAGGCTCAGCCTGCCGCCCGGGACCAGAATAGGGCCTGAAGCAATCCTGCGCTTTTGCGGCCAGCTCCCAAGAAAGCGAGTTGAAAAATGGAGCTCAGGGGCACTGCAATTCACAAACCTGCAGAGTTATAAATGATAACTCTCGTCCACAAATATATTGACGGAAGACAATAGAGAGGATTTGAAAGCAAGGCAGAATTGCAGGAAACAGATTTCAGGAGGTAGATTCGAATCGCCTTTAAAGCACGGGAAAAGCGGCAAAACCTCGACAATGATGCCCTTGGCCAAAAAGGGCGTATGCGTTTTTTCCTGAATATATTCAGGAAAAAACGCATACGCCCTTTTTGGCCAACAAAGCAACCTGGAAAGGCAAATCAGCGCTACAAGGAAGTCTCGCTTCCCATCGGTCAAAAGGGCCATGCTGAATAAAGTGTCAAAACCAGAAATGCAGGACAGGCCATGGAGAAACGGGAGCCTTGCTACGGTGATGGGCGGGATGTAAATTGCCAACAGCCACTCTGCAGAAGTGTACGGTGTGTCCTGAAACATCGAAAAAACTCAGCTTAGAGAGCATAGGGCACTTCCACTCACGGGCGTATAAATTGGGAAAACTAAAAATCAGCAAGGCACAGGCACCCCAAAGTTTAGGGCTGCTCTGTTGACAAGAACCTCCACTTCGTTACACCTTAAATATCCCAGGAAAGAGAAAAATGGATAAGGAAGTTGTGGTCCTTTTGTACAATGGAATATCACTCAGCCATGAAATCAACGTCATAAGGCTAGTAGCAGCATGATGAGTGGATTTAGGTACGACGATTCTAAGTGAAATAAGTCACACAGAAAAAGACACTTATCATAAGATATCACTTATAGAGGGAATGTAAAAACCGCTACCCTTGAACTGAATTACAAAACAGAACAGAGTCACACGTTTAGAAAACACACTATGGCTGCTTAACGGGAAAGGTGAGGTGGGGTGATGCCTAAAACAAGGGTTTCAAATTAGCTCAGAGACCATTCCATAAACCCAATATGTAATAGACAAGACCTACTCCTTGCTCAGTGATCTGGACTCAAAACCCCCTATTCACCGCCCAAGAATATATCTGACTAGTAAGAATCTTAAAACCTATGTACTGATATCCCTCTGTAAGTGAGTCAAGTGGGTGTAAAGCGGCATAAACACAGCAGTGAAAAGCAGCTAAACCCCTTTATAAAAATCAATCACTTTTAAAAACCCGTGAAACAAAGACAGTGAAAGAGAGAGAAATTCTTACAAAATTCGTTCAAGGGCTGTGATGCCACCTGGATTGACCATATCTAGACCCACAGCTGATTGAGGCATAAGGGTGGACACTCTTGGGGCTGAGAGGTTTGGTGAGGTTGGGTGAGCAAACGCAGACCCTTTAGAGTAATACTGTGTGGTACCCATCCCATGGGTCCCAAATCTCCAGGTTCAAGGGCATCTTCCTACATCGAAAACATGCATGAGAATCCCAGAAGATGGTACACCGTGTGATCGGGAAAGGTTTCTAAAACGCACCTCATTTCTCATCTCCTTGTGCTCGGGTTCGCCATTCCAGCCGCTTTACTAGCAATCTCCCTCCTTGAGAATCAGCACCTTTAACCTCCTGTTCCGTACAGGTTGCAATTGGTCCTGAGGATGAACGGGAAGAGGGGGAACCAATGAGACACTAGCTCTAGGTGTTGGGACAGGCACAGGTCACTCTATTTTCCCATCAGGAAGAAGAATTAACCACAGGCTCAGCCTGCCGCCCGGGACCAGAATAGGGCCTGAAGCAATCCTGCGCTTTTGCGGCCAGCTCCCAAGAAAGCGAGTTGAAAAATGGAGCTCAGGGGCACTGCAATTCACAAACCTGCAGAGTTATAAATGATAACTCTCGTCCACAAATATATTGACGGAAGAAAACAGAGAGGATTTGAAAGCAAGGCAGAATTGCAGGAAACAGATTTCAGGAGGTAGATTCGAATCGCCTTTAAAGCACGGGAAAAGCGGCAAAACCTCGACAATGATGCCCTTGGCCAAAAAGGGCGTATGCGTTTTTTCCTGAATATATTCAGGAAAAAACGCATACGCCCTTTTTGGCCAACCAAGCAACCTGGAAAGGCAAATCAGCGCTACAAGGAAGTCTCGCTTCCCATCGGTCAAAAGGGCCATGCTGAATAAAGTGTCAAAACCAGAAATGCAGGACAGGCCATGGAGAAACGGGAGCCTTGCTACGCTGATGGGCGGGATGTAAATTGCCAACAGCCACTCTGCAGAAGTGTACGGTGTGTCCTGAAACATCGAAAAAACTCAGCTTAGAGAGCATAGGGCACTTCCACTCACGGGCGTATAAATTGGGAAAACTAAAAATCAGCAAGACACAGGCACCCCAAAGTTTAGGGCTGCTCTGTTGACAAGAACCTCCACTTCGTTACACCTTAAATATCCCAGGAAAGAGAAAAATGGATAAGGAAGTTGTGGTCCTTTTGTACAATGGAATATCACTCAGCCATGAAATCAACGTCATAAGGCTAGTAGCAGCATGATGAGTGGATTTAGGTACGACGATTCTAAGTGAAATAAGTCACACAGAAAAAGACACTTATCATAAGATATCACTTATAGAGGGAATGTAAAAACCGCTACCCTTGAACTGAATTACAAAACAGAACAGAGTCACACGTTTAGAAAACACACTATGGCTGCTTAACGGGTAAGGTGAGGTGGGGTGATGCATAAAACAAGGGTTTCAAATTAGCTCAGAGACCGTTCCATAAACCCAATATGTAATAGACAAGACCTACTCTTTGCTCAGTGATCTGGACTCAAAACCCCCTATTCACCGCCCAAGAATATATCTGACTAGTAAGAATCTTAAAACCTATGTACTGATATCCCTCTGTAAGTGAGTCAAGTGGGTGTAAAGCGGCATAAACACAGCAGTGAAAAGCAGCTAAACCCCTTTATAAAAATCAATCACTTTTAAAATCCCGTGAAACAAAGACAGTGAAAGAGAGAGAAATTCTTACAAAATTCGTTCAAGGGCTGTGATGCCACCTGGATTGACCATATCTAGACCCACAGCTGATTGAGGCATAAGGGTGGACACTCTTGGGGCTGAGAGGTTTGGTGAGGTTGGGTGAGCAAATGCAGACCCTTTAGAGTAATACTGCGTGGTACCCATCCCATGGGTCCCAAATCTCCAGGTTCAAGGGCATCTTCCTACATCGAAAACATGCATGAGAATCCCAGAAGATGGTACATCGTGTGATCGGGAAAGGTTTCTAAAACGCACCTCATTTCTCATCTCCTTGTGCTCGGGTTCGCCATTCCAGCCGCTTTACTAGCAATCTCCCTCCTTGAGAATCAGCACCTTTAACCTCCTGTTCCGTACAGGTTGCAATTTGTCCTGAGGATGAACGGGAAGAGGGGGAACCAATGAGACACTAGCTCTAGGTGTTGGGACAGGCACAGGTCACTGTATTTTCCCATCAGGAAGAAGAATTAACCACAGCCTCAGCCTGCCGCCCGGGACCAGAATAGGGCCTGAAGCAATCCTGCGCTTTTGCGGCCAGCTCCCAAGAAAGCGAGTTGAAAAATGGAGCTCAGGGGCACTGCAATTCACAAACCTGCAGAGTTATAAATGATAACTCTCGTCCACAAATATATTGACAGAAGACAACGAAGAGGATTTGAAAGCAAGGCAGAATTGCAGGAAACAGATTTCAGGAGGTAGATTCGAATCGCCTTTAAAGCACGGGAAAAGCGGCAAAACCTCGACAATGATGCCCTTGGCCAAAAAGGGCGTATGCGTTTTTTCCTGAATATATTCAGGAAAAAACGCATACGCCCTTTTTGGCCAACCAAGCAACCTGGAAAGGCAAATCAGCGCTACAAGGAAGTCTCGCTTCCCATCGGTCAAAAGGGCCATGCTGAATAAAGTGTCAAAACCAGAAATGCAGGACAGGCCATGGAGAAACGGGAGCCTTGCTACGCTGATGGGCGGGATGTAAATTGCCAACAGCCACTCTGCAGAACTGTACGGTGTGTCCTGAAACATCGAAAAAACTCAGCTTAGAGAGCATAGGGCACTTCCACTCACGGGCGTATAAATTGGGAAAACTAAAAATCAGCAAGGCACAGGCACCCCAAAGTTTAGGGCTGCTCTGTTGACAAGAACCTCCACTTCGTTACACCTTAAATATCCCAGGAAAGAGAAAAATGGATAAGGAAGTTGTGGTCCTTTTGTACAATGGAATATCACTCAGCCATGAAATCAACGTCATAAGGCTAGTAGCAGCATGATGAGTGGATTTAGGTACGACGATTCTAAGTGAAATAAGTCACACAGAAAAAGACACTTATCATAAGATATCACTTATAGAGGGAATGTAAAAACCGCTACCCTTGAACTGAATTACAAAACAGAACAGAGTCACACGTTTAGAAAACACACTATGGCTGCTTAACGGGTAAGGTGAGGTGGGGTGATGCATAAAACAAGGGTTTCAAATTAGCTCAGAGACCATTCCATAAACCCAATATGTAATAGACAAGACCTACTCTTTGCTCAGTGATCTGGACTCAAAACCCCCTATTCACCGCCCAAGAATATATCTGACTAGTAAGAATCTTAAAACCTATGTACTGATATCCCTCTGTAAGTGAGTCAAGTGGGTGTAAAGCGGCATAAACACAGCAGTGAAAAGCAGCTAAACCCCTTTATAAAAATCAATCACTTTTAAAATCCCGTGAAACAAAGACAGTGAAAGAGAGAGAAATTCTTACAAAATTCGTTCAAGGGCTGTGATGCCACCTGGATTGACCATATCTAGACCCACAGCTGATTGAGGCATAAGGGTGGACACTCTTGGGGCTGAGAGGTTTGGTGAGGTTGGGTGAGCAAATGCAGACCCTTTAGAGTAATACTGCGTGGTACCCATCCCATGGGTCCCAAATCTCCAGGTTCAAGGGCATCTTCCTACATCGAAAACATGCATGAGAATCCCAGAAGATGGTACATCGTGTGATCGGGAAAGGTTTCTAAAACGCACCTCATTTCTCATCTCCTTGTGCTCGGGTTCGCCATTCCAGCCGCTTTACTAGCAATCTCCCTCCTTGAGAATCAGCACCTTTAACCTCCTGTTCCGTACAGGTTGCAATTGGTCCTGAGGATGAACGGGAAGAGGGGGAACCAATGAGACACTAGCTCTAGGTGTTGGGACAGGCACAGGTCACTGTATTTTCCCATCAGGAAGAAGAATTAACCACAGCCTCAGCCTGCCGCCCGGGACCAGAATAGGGCCTGAAGCAATCCTGCGCTTTTGCGGCCAGCTCCCAAGAAAGCGAGTTGAAAAATGGAGCTCAGGGGCACTGCAATTCACAAACCTGCAGAGTTATAAATGATAACTCTCGTCCACAAATATATTGACGGAAGACAACGAAGAGGATTTGAAAGCAAGGCAGAATTGCAGGAAACAGATTTCAGGAGGTAGATTCGAATCGCCTTTAAAGCACGGGAAAAGCGGCAAAACCTCGACAATGATGCCCTTGGCCAAAAAGGGCGTATGCGTTTTTTCCTGAATATATTCAGGAAAAAACGCATACGCCCTTTTTGGCCAACCAAGCAACCTGGAAAGGCAAATCAGCGCTACAAGGAAGTCTCGCTTCCCATCGGTCAAAAGGGCCATGCTGAATAAAGTGTCAAAACCAGAAATGCAGGACAGGCCATGGAGAAACGGGAGCCTTGCTACGCTGATGGGCGGGATGTAAATTGCCAACAGCCACTCTGCAGAAGTGTACGGTGTGTCCTGAAACATCGAAAAAACTCAGCTTAGAGAGCATAGGGCACTTCCACTCACGGGCGTATAAATTGGGAAAACTAAAAATCAGCAAGGCACAGGCACCCCAAAGTTTAGGGCTGCTCTGTTGACAAGAACCTCCACTTCGTTACACCTTAAATATCCCAGGAAAGAGAAAAATGGATAAAGAAGTTGTGGTCCTTTTGTACAATGGAATATCACTCAGCCATGAAATCAACGTCATAAGGCTAGTAGCAGCATGATGAGTGGATTTAGGTACGACGATTCTAAGTGAAATAAGTCACACAGAAAAAGACACTTATCATAAGATATCACTTATAGAGGGAATGTAAAAACCGCTACCCTTGAACTGAATTACAAAACAGAACAGAGTCACACGTTTAGAAAACACACTATGGCTGCTTAACGGGTAAGGTGAGGTGGGGTGATGCATAAAACAAGGGTTTCAAATTAGCTCAGAGACCGTTCCATAAACCCAATATGTAATAGACAAGACCTACTCTTTGCTCAGTGATCTGGACTCAAAACTCCCTATTCACCGCCCAAGAATATATCTGACTAGTAAGAATCTTAAAACCTATGTACTGATATCCCTCTGTAAGTGAGTCAAGTGGGTGTAAAGCGGCATAAACACAGCAGTGAAAAGCAGCTAAACCCCTTTATAAAAATCAATCACTTTTAAAATCCCGTGAAACAAAGACAGTGAAAGAGAGAGAAATTCTTACAAAATTCGTTCAAGGGCTGTGATGCCACCTGGATTGACCATATCTAGACCCACAGCTGATTGAGGCATAAGGGTGGACACTCTTGGGGCTGAGAGGTTTGGTGAGGTTGGGTGAGCAAATGCAGACCCTTTAGAGTAATACTGCGTGGTACCCATCCCATGGGTCCCAAATCTCCAGGTTCAAGGGCATCTTCCTACATCGAAAACATGCATGAGAATCCCAGAAGATGGTACATCGTGTGATCGGGAAAGGTTTCTAAAACGCACCTCATTTCTCATCTCCTTGTGCTCGGGTTCGCCATTCCAGCCGCTTTACTAGCAATCTCCCTCCTTGAGAATCAGCACCTTTAACCTCCTGTTCCGTACAGGTTGCAATTGGTCCTGAGGATGAACGGGAAGAGGGGGAACCAATGAGACACTAGCTCTAGGTGTTGGGACAGGCACAGGTCACTCTATTTTCCCATCAGGAAGAAGAATTAACCACAGCCTCAGCCTGCCGCCCGGGACCAGAATAGGGCCTGAAGGAATCCTGCGCTTTTGCGGCCAGCTCCCAAGAAAGCGAGTTGAAAAATGGAGCTCAGGGGCACTGCAATTCACAAACCTGCAGAGTTATAAATGATAACTCTCGTCCACAAATATATTGATGGAAGACAACGAAGAGGATTTGAAAGCAAGGCAGAATTGCAGGAAACAGATTTCAGGAGGTAGATTCGAATCGCCTTTAAAGCACGGGAAAAGCGGCAAAACCTCGACAATGATGCCCTTGGCCAAAAAGGGCGTATGCGTTTTTTCCTGAATATATTCAGGAAAAAACGCATACGCCCTTTTTGGCCAACCAAGCAACCTGGAAAGGCAAATCAGCGCTACAAGGAAGTCTCGCTTCCCATCGGTCAAAAGGGCCATGCTGAATAAAGTGTCAAAACCAGAAATGCAGGACAGGCCATGGAGAAACGGGAGCCTTGCTACGGTGATGGGCGGGATGTAAATTGCCAACAGCCACTCTGCAGAAGTGTACGGTGTGTCCTGAAACATCGAAAAAACTCAGCTTAGAGAGCATAGGGCACTTCCACTCACGGGCGTATAAATTGGGAAAACTAAAAATCAGCAAGACACAGGCACCCCAAAGTTTAGGGCTGCTCTGTTGACAAGAACCTCCACTTCGTTACACCTTAAATATCCCAGGAAAGAGAAAAATGGATAAAGAAGTTGTGGTCCTTTTGTACAATGGAATATCACTCAGCCATGAAATCAACGTCATAAGGCTAGTAGCAGCATGATGAGTGGATTTAGGTACGACGATTCTAAGTGAAATAAGTCACACAGAAAAAGACACTTATCATAAGATATCACTTATAGAGGGAATGTAAAAACCGCTACCCTTGAACTGAATTACAAAACAGAACAGAGTCACACGTTTAGAAAACACACTATGGCTGCTTAACGGGTAAGGTGAGGTGGGGTGATGCATAAAACAAGGGTTTCAAATTAGCTCAGAGACCGTTCCATAAACCCAATATGTAATAGACAAGACCTACTCTTTGCTCAGTGATCTGGACTCAAAACCCCCTATTCACCGCCCAAGAATATATCTGACTAGTAAGAATCTTAAAACCTATGTACTGATATCCCTCTGTAAGTGAGTCAAGTGGGTGTAAAGTGGCATAAACACAGCAGTGAAAAGCAGCTAAACCCCTTTATAAAAATCAATCACTTTTAAAATCCCGTGAAACAAAGACAGTGAAAGAGAGAGAAATTCTTACAAAATTCGTTCAAGGGCTGTGATGCCACCTGGATTGACCATATCTAGACCCACAGCTGATTGAGGCATAAGGGTGGACACTCTTGGGGCTGAGAGGTTTGGTGAGGTTGGGTGAGCAAATGCAGACCCTTTAGAGTAATACTGCGTGGTACCCATCCCATGGGTCCCAAATCTCCAGGTTCAAGGGCATCTTCCTACATCGAAAACATGCATGAGAATCCCAGAAGATGGTACATCGTGTGATCGGGAAAGGTTTCTAAAACGCACCTCATTTCTCATCTCCTTGTGCTCGGGTTCGCCATTCCAGCCGCTTTACTAGCAATCTCCCTCCTTGAGAATCAGCACCTTTAACCTCCTGTTCCGTACAGGTTGCAATTGGTCCTGAGGATGAACGGGAAGAGGGGGAACCAATGAGACACTAGCTCTAGGTGTTGGGACAGGCACAGGTCACTCTATTTTCCCATCAGGAAGAAGAATTAACCACAGCCTCAGCCTGCCGCCCGGGACCAGAATAGGGCCTGAAGGAATCCTGCGCTTTTGCGGCCAGCTCCCAAGAAAGCGAGTTGAAAAATGGAGCTCAGGGGCACTGCAATTCACAAACCTGCAGAGTTATAAATGATAACTCTCGTCCACAAATATATTGACGGAAGACAACGAAGAGGATTTGAAAGCAAGGCAGAATTGCAGGAAACAGATTTCAGGAGGTAGATTCGAATCGCCTTTAAAGCACGGGAAAAGCGGCAAAACCTCGACAATGATGCCCTTGGCCAAAAAGGGCGTATGCGTTTTTTCCTGAATATATTCAGGAAAAAACGCATACGCCCTTTTTGGCCAACCAAGCAACCTGGAAAGGCAAATCAGCGCTACAAGGAAGTCTCGCTTCCCATCGGTCAAAAGGGCCATGCTGAATAAAGTGTCAAAACCAGAAATGCAGGACAGGCCATGGAGAAACGGGAGCCTTGCTACGCTGATGGGCGGGATGTAAATTGCCAACAGCCACTCTGCAGAAGTGTACGGTGTGTCCTGAAACATCGAAAAAACTCAGCTTAGAGAGCATAGGGCACTTCCACTCACGGGCGTATAAATTGGGAAAACTAAAAATCAGCAAGACACAGGCACCCCAAAGTTTAGGGCTGCTCTGTTGACAAGAACCTCCACTTCGTTACACCTTAAATATCCCAGGAAAGAGAAAAATGGATAAAGAAGTTGTGGTCCTTTTGTACAATGGAATATCACTCAGCCATGAAATCAACGTCATAAGGCTAGTAGCAGCATGATGAGTGGATTTAGGTACGACGATTCTAAGTGAAATAAGTCACACAGAAAAAGACACTTATCATAAGATATCACTTATAGAGGGAATGTAAAAACCGCTACCCTTGAACTGAATTACAAAACAGAACAGAGTCACACGTTTAGAAAACACACTATGGCTGCTTAACGGGTAAGGTGAGGTGGGGTGATGCATAAAACAAGGGTTTCAAATTAGCTCAGAGACCGTTCCATAAACCCAATATGTAATAGACAAGACCTACTCTTTGCTCAGTGATCTGGACTCAAAACCCCCTATTCACCGCCCAAGAATATATCTGACTAGTAAGAATCTTAAAACCTATGTACTGATATCCCTCTGTAAGTGAGTCAAGTGGGTGTAAAGCGGCATAAACACAGCAGTGAAAAGCAGCTAAACCCCTTTATAAAAATCAATCACTTTTAAAATCCCGTGAAACAAAGACAGTGAAAGAGAGAGAAATTCTTACAAAATTCGTTCAAGGGCTGTGATGCCACCTGGATTGACCATATCTAGACCCACAGCTGATTGAGGCATAAGGGTGGACACTCTTGGGGCTGAGAGGTTTGGTGAGGTTGGGTGAGCAAATGCAGACCCTTTAGAGTAATACTGCGTGGTACCCATCCCATGGGTCCCAAATCTCCAGGTTCAAGGGCATCTTCCTACATCGAAAACATGCATGAGAATCCCAGAAGATGGTACATCGTGTGATCGGGAAAGGTTTCTAAAACGCACCTCATTTCTCATCTCCTTGTGCTCGGGTTCGCCATTCCAGCCGCTTTACTAGCAATCTCCCTCCTTGAGAATCAGCACCTTTAACCTCCTGTTCCGTACAGGTTGCAATTGGTCCTGAGGATGAACGGGAAGAGGGGGAACCAATGAGACACTAGCTCTAGGTGTTGGGACAGGCACAGGTCACTCTATTTTCCCATCAGGAAGAAGAATTAACCACAGCCTCAGCCTGCCGCCCGGGACCAGAATAGGGCCTGAAGGAATCCTGCGCTTTTGCGGCCAGCTCCCAAGAAAGCGAGTTGAAAAATGGAGCTCAGGGGCACTGCAATTCACAAACCTGCAGAGTTATAAATGATAACTCTCGTCCACAAATATATTGACGGAAGACAACGAAGAGGATTTGAAAGCAAGGCAGAATTGCAGGAAACAGATTTCAGGAGGTAGATTCGAATCGCCTTTAAAGCACGGGAAAAGCGGCAAAACCTCGACAATGATGCCCTTGGCCAAAAAGGGCGTATGCGTTTTTTCCTGAATATATTCAGGAAAAAACGCATACGCCCTTTTTGGCCAACCAAGCAACCTGGAAAGGCAAATCAGCGCTACAAGGAAGTCTCGCTTCCCATCGGTCAAAAGGGCCATGCTGAATAAAGTGTCAAAACCAGAAATGCAGGACAGGCCATGGAGAAACGGGAGCCTTGCTACGGTGATGGGCGGGATGTAAATTGCCAACAGCCACTCTGCAGAAGTGTACGGTGTGTCCTGAAACATCGAAAAAACTCAGCTTAGAGAGCATAGGGCACTTCCACTCACGGGCGTATAAATTGGGAAAACTAAAAATCAGCAAGACACAGGCACCCCAAAGTTTAGGGCTGCTCTGTTGACAAGAACCTCCACTTCGTTACACCTTAAATATCCCAGGAAAGAGAAAAATGGATAAAGAAGTTGTGGTCCTTTTGTACAATGGAATATCACTCAGCCATGAAATCAACGTCATAAGGCTAGTAGCAGCATGATGAGTGGATTTAGGTACGACGATTCTAAGTGAAATAAGTCACACAGAAAAAGACACTTATCATAAGATATCACTTATAGAGGGAATGTAAAAACCGCTACCCTTGAACTGAATTACAAAACAGAACAGAGTCACACGTTTAGAAAACACACTATGGCTGCTTAACGGGTAAGGTGAGGTGGGGTGATGCATAAAACAAGGGTTTCAAATTAGCTCAGAGACCGTTCCATAAACCCAATATGTAATAGACAAGACCTACTCTTTGCTCAGTGATCTGGACTCAAAACCCCCTATTCACCGCCCAAGAATATATCTGACTAGTAAGAATCTTAAAACCTATGTACTGATATCCCTCTGTAAGTGAGTCAAGTGGGTGTAAAGCGGCATAAACACAGCAGTGAAAAGCAGCTAAACCCCTTTATAAAAATCAATCACTTTTAAAATCCCGTGAAACAAAGACAGTGAAAGAGAGAGAAATTCTTACAAAATTCGTTCAAGGGCTGTGATGCCACCTGGATTGACCATATCTAGACCCACAGCTGATTGAGGCATAAGGGTGGACACTCTTGGGGCTGAGAGGTTTGGTGAGGTTGGGTGAGCAAATGCAGACCCTTTAGAGTAATACTGCGTGGTACCCATCCCATGGGTCCCAAATCTCCAGGTTCAAGGGCATCTTCCTACATCGAAAACATGCATGAGAATCCCAGAAGATGGTACATCGTGTGATCGGGAAAGGTTTCTAAAACGCACCTCATTTCTCATCTCCTTGTGCTCGGGTTCGCCATTCCAGCCGCTTTACTAGCAATCTCCCTCCTTGAGAATCAGCACCTTTAACCTCCTGTTCCGTACAGGTTGCAATTGGTCCTGAGGATGAACGGGAAGAGGGGGAACCAATGAGACACTAGCTCTAGGTGTTGGGACAGGCACAGGTCACTGTATTTTCCCATCAGGAAGAAGAATTAACCACAGCCTCAGCCTGCCGCCCGGGACCAGAATAGGGCCTGAAGGAATCCTGCGCTTTTGCGGCCAGCTCCCAAGAAAGCGAGTTGAAAAATGGAGCTCAGGGGCACTGCAATTCACAAACCTGCAGAGTTATAAATGATAACTCTCGTCCACAAATATATTGACGGAAGACAACGAAGAGGATTTGAAAGCAAGGCAGAATTGCAGGAAACAGATTTCAGGAGGTAGATTCGAATCGCCTTTAAAGCACGGGAAAAGCGGCAAAACCTCGACAATGATGCCCTTGGCCAAAAAGGGCGTATGCGTTTTTTCCTGAATATATTCAGGAAAAAACGCATACGCCCTTTTTGGCCAACCAAGCAACCTGGAAAGGCAAATCAGCGCTACAAGGAAGTCTCGCTTCCCATCGGTCAAAAGGGCCATGCTGAATAAAGTGTCAAAACCAGAAATGCAGGACAGGCCATGGAGAAACGGGAGCCTTGCTACGGTGATGGGCGGGATGTAAATTGCCAACAGCCACTCTGCAGAAGTGTACGGTGTGTCCTGAAACATCAAAAAAACTCAGCTTAGAGAGGATAGGGCACTTCCACTCACGGGCGTATAAATTGGGAAAACTAAAAATCAGCAAGACACAGGCACCCCAAAGTTTAGGGCTGCTCTGTTGACAAGAACCTCCACTTCGTTACACCTTAAATATCCCAGGAAAGAGAAAAATGGATAAAGAAGTTGTGGTCCTTTTGTACAATGGAATATCACTCAGCCATGAAATCAACGTCATAAGGCTAGTAGCAGCATGATGAGTGGATTTAGGTACGACGATTCTAAGTGAAATAAGTCACACAGAAAAAGACACTTATCATAAGATATCACTTATAGAGGGAATGTAAAAACCGCTACCCTTGAACTGAATTACAAAACAGAACAGAGTCACACGTTTAGAAAACACACTATGGCTGCTTAACGGGAAAGGTGAGGTGGGGTGATGCATAAAACAAGGGTTTCAAATTAGCTCAGAGACCGTTCCATAAACCCAATATGTAATAGACAAGACCTACTCTTTGCTCAGTGATCTGGACTCAAAACCCCCTATTCACCGCCCAAGAATATATCTGACTAGTAAGAATCTTAAAACCTATGTACTGATATCCCTCTGTAAGTGAGTCAAGTGGGTGTAAAGCGGCATAAACACAGCAGTGAAAAGCAGCTAAACCCCTTTATAAAAATCAATCACTTTTAAAATCCCGTGAAACAAAGACAGTGAAAGAGAGAGAAATTCTTACAAAATTCGTTCAAGGGCTGTGATGCCACCTGGATTGACCATATCTAGACCCACAGCTGATTGAGGCATAAGGGTGGACACTCTTGGGGCTGAGAGGTTTGGTGAGGTTGGGTGAGCAAATGCAGACCCTTTAGAGTAATACTGCGTGGTACCCATCCCATGGGTCCCAAATCTCCAGGTTCAAGGGCATCTTCCTACATCGAAAACATGCATGAGAATCCCAGAAGATGGTACATCGTGTGATCGGGAAAGGTTTCTAAAACGCACCTCATTTCTCATCTCCTTGTGCTCGGGTTCGCCATTCCAGCCGCTTTACTAGCAATCTCCCTCCTTGAGAATCAGCACCTTTAACCTCCTGTTCCGTACAGGTTGCAATTGGTCCTGAGGATGAACGGGAAGAGGGGGAACCAATGAGACACTAGCTCTAGGTGTTGGGACAGGCACAGGTCACTGTATTTTCCCATCAGGAAGAAGAATTAACCACAGCCTCAGCCTGCCGCCCGGGACCAGAATAGGGCCTGAAGGAATCCTGCGCTTTTGCGGCCAGCTCCCAAGAAAGCGAGTTGAAAAATGGAGCTCAGGGTCACTGCAATTCACAAACCTGCAGAGTTATAAATGATAACTCTCGTCCACAAATATATTGACGGAAGACAACGAAGAGGATTTGAAAGCAAGGCAGAATTGCAGGAAACAGATTTCAGGAGGTAGATTCGAATCGCCTTTAAAGCACGGGAAAAGCGGCAAAACCTCGACAATGATGCCCTTGGCCAAAAAGGGCGTATGCGTTTTTTCCTGAATATATTCAGGAAAAAACGCATACGCCCTTTTTGGCCAACCAAGCAACCTGGAAAGGCAAATCAGCGCTACAAGGAAGTCTCGCTTCCCATCGGTCAAAAGGGCCATGCTGAATAAAGTGTCAAAACCAGAAATGCAGGACAGGCCATGGAGAAACGGGAGCCTTGCTACGGTGATGGGCGGGATGTAAATTGCCAACAGCCACTCTGCAGAAGTGTACGGTGTGTCCTGAAACATCGAAAAAACTCAGCTTAGAGAGCATAGGGCACTTCCACTCACGGGCGTATAAATTGGGAAAACTAAAAATCAGCAAGACACAGGCACCCCAAAGTTTAGGGCTGCTCTGTTGACAAGAACCTCCACTTCGTTACACCTTAAATATCCCAGGAAAGAGAAAAATGGATAAAGAAGTTGTGGTCCTTTTGTACAATGGAATATCACTCAGCCATGAAATCAACGTCATAAGGCTAGTAGCAGCATGATGAGTGGATTTAGGTACGACGATTCTAAGTGAAATAAGTCACACAGAAAAAGACACTTATCATAAGATATCACTTATAGAGGGAATGTAAAAACCGCTACCCTTGAACTGAATTACAAAACAGAACAGAGTCACACGTTTAGAAAACACACTATGGCTGCTTAACGGGTAAGGTGAGGTGGGGTGATGCATAAAACAAGGGTTTCAAATTAGCTCAGAGACCGTTCCATAAACCCAATATGTAATAGACAAGACCTACTCTTTGCTCAGTGATCTGGACTCAAAACCCCCTATTCACCGCCCAAGAATATATCTGACTAGTAAGAATCTTAAAACCTATGTACTGATATCCCTCTGTAAGTGAGTCAAGTGGGTGTAAAGCGGCATAAACACAGCAGTGAAAAGCAGCTAAACCCCTTTATAAAAATCAATCACTTTTAAAATCCCGTGAAACAAAGACAGTGAAAGAGAGAGAAATTCTTACAAAATTCGTTCAAGGGCTGTGATGCCACCTGGATTGACCATATCTAGACCCACAGCTGATTGAGGCATAAGGGTGGACACTCTTGGGGCTGAGAGGTTTGGTGAGGTTGGGTGAGCAAATGCAGACCCTTTAGAGTAATACTGCGTGGTACCCATCCCATGGGTCCCAAATCTCCAGGTTCAAGGGCATCTTCCTACATCGAAAACATGCATGAGAATCCCAGAAGATGGTACATCGTGTGATCGGGAAAGGTTTCTAAAACGCACCTCATTTCTCATCTCCTTGTGCTCGGGTTCGCCATTCCAGCCGCTTTACTAGCAATCTCCCTCCTTGAGAATCAGCACCTTTAACCTCCTGTTCCGTACAGGTTGCAATTGGTCCTGAGGATGAACGGGAAGAGGGGGAACCAATGAGACACTAGCTCTAGGTGTTGGGACAGGCACAGGTCACTGTATTTTCCCATCAGGAAGAAGAATTAACCACAGCCTCAGCCTGCCGCCCGGGACCAGAATAGGGCCTGAAGGAATCCTGCGCTTTTGCGGCCAGCTCCCAAGAAAGCGAGTTGAAAAATGGAGCTCAGGGGCACTGCAATTCACAAACCTGCAGAGTTATAAATGATAACTCTCGTCCACAAATATATTGACGGAAGACAACGAAGAGGATTTGAAAGCAAGGCAGAATTGCAGGAAACAGATTTCAGGAGGTAGATTCGAATCGCCTTTAAAGCACGGGAAAAGCGGCAAAACCTCGACAATGATGCCCTTGGCCAAAAAGGGCGTATGCGTTTTTTCCTGAATATATTCAGGAAAAAACGCATACGCCCTTTTTGGCCAACCAAGCAACCTGGAAAGGCAAATCAGCGCTACAAGGAAGTCTCGCTTCCCATCGGTCAAAAGGGCCATGCTGAATAAAGTGTCAAAACCAGAAATGCAGGACAGGCCATGGAGAAACGGGAGCCTTGCTACGCTGATGGGCGGGATGTAAATTGCCAACAGCCACTCTGCAGAAGTGTACGGTGTGTCCTGAAACATCGAAAAAACTCAGCTTAGAGAGCATAGGGCACTTCCACTCACGGGCGTATAAATTGGGAAAACTAAAAATCAGCAAGACACAGGCATCCCAAAGTTTAGGGCTGCTCTGTTGACAAGAACCTCCACTTCGTTACACCTTAAATATCCCAGAAAAGAGAAAAATGGATAAAGAAGTTGTGGTCCTTTTGTACAATGGAATATCACTCAGCCATGAAATCAACGTCATAAGGCTAGTAGCAGCATGATGAGTGGATTTAGGTACGACGATTCTAAGTGAAATAAGTCACACAGAAAAAGACACTTATCATAAGATATCACTTATAGAGGGAATGTAAAAACCGCTACCCTTGAACTGAATTACAAAACAGAACAGAGTCACACGTTTAGAAAACACACTATGGCTGCTTAACGGGTAAGGTGAGGTGGGGTGATGCATAAAACAAGGGTTTCAAATTAGCTCAGAGACCGTTCCATAAACCCAATATGTAATAGACAAGACCTACTCTTTGCTCAGTGATCTGGACTCAAAACCCCCTATTCACCGCCCAAGAATATATCTGACTAGTAAGAATCTTAAAACCTATGTACTGATATCCCTCTGTAAGTGAGTCAAGTGGGTGTAAAGCGGCATAAACACAGCAGTGAAAAGCAGCTAAACCCCTTTATAAAAATCAATCACTTTTAAAATCCCGTGAAACAAAGACAGTGAAAGAGAGAGAAATTCTTACAAAATTCGTTCAAGGGCTGTGATGCCACCTGGATTGACCATATCTAGACCCACAGCTGATTGAGGCATAAGGGTGGACACTCTTGGGGCTGAGAGGTTTGGTGAGGTTGGGTGAGCAAATGCAGACCCTTTAGAGTAATACTGCGTGGTACCCATCCCATGGGTCCCAAATCTCCAGGTTCAAGGGCATCTTCCTACATCGAAAACATGCATGAGAATCCCAGAAGATGGTACATCGTGTGATCGGGAAAGGTTTCTAAAACGCACCTCATTTCTCATCTCCTTGTGCTCGGGTTCGCCATTCCAGCCGCTTTACTAGCAATCTCCCTCCTTGAGAATCAGCACCTTTAACCTCCTGTTCCGTACAGGTTGCAATTGGTCCTGAGGATGAACGGGAAGAGGGGGAACCAATGAGACACTAGCTCTAGGTGTTGGGACAGGCACAGGTCACTGTATTTTCCCATCAGGAAGAAGAATTAACCACAGCCTCAGCCTGCCGCCCGGGACCAGAATAGGGCCTGAAGGAATCCTGCGCTTTTGCGGCCAGCTCCCAAGAAAGCGAGTTGAAAAATGGAGCTCAGGGGCACTGCAATTCACAAACCTGCAGAGTTATAAATGATAACTCTCGTCCACAAATATATTGACGGAAGACAACGAAGAGGATTTGAAAACAAGGCAGAATTGCAGGAAACAGATTTCAGGAGGTAGATTCGAATCGCCTTTAAAGCACGGGAAAAGCGGCAAAACCTCGACAATGATGCCCTTGGCCAAAAAGGGCGTATGCGTTTTTTCCTGAATATATTCAGGAAAAAACGCATACGCCCTTTTTGGCCAACCAAGCAACCTGGAAAGGCAAATCAGCGCTACAAGGAAGTCTCGCTTCCCATCGGTCAAAAGGGCCATGCTGAATAAAGTGTCAAAACCAGAAATGCAGGACAGGCCATGGAGAAACGGGAGCCTTGCTACGCTGATGGGCGGGATGTAAATTGCCAACAGCCACTCTGCAGAAGTGTACGGTGTGTCCTGAAACATCGAAAAAACTCAGCTTAGAGAGCATAGGGCACTTCCACTCACGGGCGTATAAATTGGGAAAACTAAAAATCAGCAAGACACAGGCACCCCAAAGTTTAGGGCTGCTCTGTTGACAAGAACCTCCACTTCGTTACACCTTAAATATCCCAGGAAAGAGAAAAATGGATAAAGAAGTTGTGGTCCTTTTGTACAATGGAATATCACTCAGCCATGAAATCAACGTCATAAGGCTAGTAGCAGCATGATGAGTGGATTTAGGTACGACGATTCTAAGTGAAATAAGTCACACAGAAAAAGACACTTATCATAAGATATCACTTATAGAGGGAATGTAAAAACCGCTACCCTTGAACTGAATTACAAAACAGAACAGAGTCACACGTTTAGAAAACACACTATGGCTGCTTAACGGGTAAGGTGAGGTGGGGTGATGCATAAAACAAGGGTTTCAAATTAGCTCAGAGACCGTTCCATAAACCCAATATGTAATAGACAAGACCTACTCTTTGCTCAGTGATCTGGACTCAAAACCCCCTATTCACCGCCCAAGAATATATCTGACTAGTAAGAATCTTAAAACCTATGTACTGATATCCCTCTGTAAGTGAGTCAAGTGGGTGTAAAGCGGCATAAACACAGCAGTGAAAAGCAGCTAAACCCCTTTATAAAAATCAATCACTTTTAAAATCCCGTGAAACAAAGACAGTGAAAGAGAGAGAAATTCTTACAAAATTCGTTCAAGGGCTGTGATGCCACCTGGATTGACCATATCTAGACCCACAGCTGATTGAGGCATAAGGGTGGACACTCTTGGGGCTGAGAGGTTTGGTGAGGTTGGGTGAGCAAATGCAGACCCTTTAGAGTAATACTGCGTGGTACCCATCCCATGGGTCCCAAATCTCCAGGTTCAAGGGCATCTTCCTACATCGAAAACATGCATGAGAATCCCAGAAGATGGTACATCGTGTGATCGGGAAAGGTTTCTAAAACGCACCTCATTTCTCATCTCCTTGTGCTCGGGTTCGCCATTCCAGCCGCTTTACTAGCAATCTCCCTCCTTGAGAATCAGCACCTTTAACCTCCTGTTCCGTACAGGTTGCAATTGGTCCTGAGGATGAACGGGAAGAGGGGGAACCAATGAGACACTAGCTCTAGGTGTTGGGACAGGCACAGGTCACTGTATTTTCCCATCAGGAAGAAGAATTAACCACAGCCTCAGCCTGCCGCCCGGGACCAGAATAGGGCCTGAAGGAATCCTGCGCTTTTGCGGCCAGCTCCCAAGAAAGCGAGTTGAAAAATGGAGCTCAGGGGCACTGCAATTCACAAACCTGCAGAGTTATAAATGATAACTCTCGTCCACAAATATATTGACGGAAGACAACGAAGAGGATTTGAAAACAAGGCAGAATTGCAGGAAACAGATTTCAGGAGGTAGATTCGAATCGCCTTTAAAGCACGGGAAAAGCGGCAAAACCTCGACAATGATGCCCTTGGCCAAAAAGGGCGTATGCGTTTTTTCCTGAATATATTCAGGAAAAATCGCATACGCCCTTTTTGGCCAACCAAGCAACCTGGAAAGGCAAATCAGCGCTACAAGGAAGTCTCGCTTCCCATCGGTCAAAAGGGCCATGCTGAATAAAGTGTCAAAACCAGAAATGCAGGACAGGCCATGGAGAAACGGGAGCCTTGCTACGCTGATGGGCGGGATGTAAATTGCCAACAGCCACTCTGCAGAAGTGTACGGTGTGTCCTGAAACATCGAAAAAACTCAGCTTAGAGAGCATAGGGCACTTCCACTCACGGGCGTATAAATTGGGAAAACTAAAAATCAGCAAGACACAGGCACCCCAAAGTTTAGGGCTGCTCTGTTGACAAGAACCTCCACTTCGTTACACCTTAAATATCCCAGGAAAGAGAAAAATGGATAAAGAAGTTGTGGTCCTTTTGTACAATGGAATATCACTCAGCCATGAAATCAACGTCATAAGGCTAGTAGCAGCATGATGAGTGGATTTAGGTACGACGATTCTAAGTGAAATAAGTCACACAGAAAAAGACACTTATCATAAGATATCACTTATAGAGGGAATGTAAAAACCGCTACCCTTGAACTGAATTACAAAACAGAACAGAGTCACACGTTTAGAAAACACACTATGGCTGCTTAACGGGTAAGGTGAGGTGGGGTGATGCATAAAACAAGGGTTTCAAATTAGCTCAGAGACCGTTCCATAAACCCAATATGTAATAGACAAGACCTACTCTTTGCTCAGTGATCTGGACTCAAAACCCCCTATTCACCGCCCAAGAATATATCTGACTAGTAAGAATCTTAAAACCTATGTACTGATATCCCTCTGTAAGTGAGTCAAGTGGGTGTAAAGCGGCATAAACACAGCAGTGAAAAGCAGCTAAACCCCTTTATAAAAATCAATCACTTTTAAAATCCCGTGAAACAAAGACAGTGAAAGAGAGAGAAATTCTTACAAAATTCGTTCAAGGGCTGTGATGCCACCTGGATTGACCATATCTAGACCCACAGCTGATTGAGGCATAAGGGTGGACACTCTTGGGGCTGAGAGGTTTGGTGAGGTTGGGTGAGCAAATGCAGACCCTTTAGAGTAATACTGCGTGGTACCCATCCCATGGGTCCCAAATCTCCAGGTTCAAGGGCATCTTCCTACATCGAAAACATGCATGAGAATCCCAGAAGATGGTACATCGTGTGATCGGGAAAGGTTTCTAAAACGCACCTCATTTCTCATCTCCTTGTGCTCGGGTTCGCCATTCCAGCCGCTTTACTAGCAATCTCCCTCCTTGAGAATCAGCACCTTTAACCTCCTGTTCCGTACAGGTTGCAATTGGTCCTGAGGATGAACGGGAAGAGGGGGAACCAATGAGACACTAGCTCTAGGTGTTGGGACAGGCACAGGTCACTCTATTTTCCCATCAGGAAGAAGAATTAACCACAGCCTCAGCCTGCCGCCCGGGACCAGAATAGGGCCTGAAGGAATCCTGCGCTTTTGCGGCCAGCTCCCAAGAAAGCGAGTTGAAAAATGGAGCTCAGGGGCACTGCAATTCACAAACCTGCAGAGTTATAAATGATAACTCTCGTCCACAAATATATTGACGGAAGACAACGAAGAGGATTTGAAAGCAAGGCAGAATTGCAGGAAACAGATTTCAGGAGGTAGATTCGAATCGCCTTTAAAGCACGGGAAAAGCGGCAAAACCTCGACAATGATGCCCTTGGCCAAAAAGGGCGTATGCGTTTTTTCCTGAATATATTCAGGAAAAAACGCATACGCCCTTTTTGGCCAACCAAGCAACCTGGAAAGGCAAATCAGCGCTACAAGGAAGTCTCGCTTCCCATCGGTCAAAAGGGCCATGCTGAATAAAGTGTCAAAACCAGAAATGCAGGACAGGCCATGGAGAAACGGGAGCCTTGCTACGCTGATGGGCGGGATGTAAATTGCCAACAGCCACTCTGCAGAAGTGTACGGTGTGTCCTGAAACATCGAAAAAACTCAGCTTAGAGAGCATAGGGCACTTCCACTCACGGGCGTATAAATTGGGAAAACTAAAAATCAGCAAGACACAGGCACCCCAAAGTTTAGGGCTGCTCTGTTGACAAGAACCTCCACTTCGTTACACCTTAAATATCCCAGGAAAGAGAAAAATGGATAAAGAAGTTGTGGTCCTTTTGTACAATGGAATATCACTCAGCCATGAAATCAACGTCATAAGGCTAGTAGCAGCATGATGAGTGGATTTAGGTACGACGATTCTAAGTGAAATAAGTCACACAGAAAAAGACACTTATCATAAGATATCACTTATAGAGGGAATGTAAAAACCGCTACCCTTGAACTGAATTACAAAACAGAACAGAGTCACACGTTTAGAAAACACACTATGGCTGCTTAACGGGTAAGGTGAGGTGGGGTGATGCATAAAACAAGGGTTTCAAATTAGCTCAGAGACCGTTCCATAAACCCAATATGTAATAGACAAGACCTACTCTTTGCTCAGTGATCTGGACTCAAAACCCCCTATTCACCGCCCAAGAATATATCTGACTAGTAAGAATCTTAAAACCTATGTACTGATATCCCTCTGTAAGTGAGTCAAGTGGGTGTAAAGCGGCATAAACACAGCAGTGAAAAGCAGCTAAACCCCTTTATAAAAATCAATCACTTTTAAAATCCCGTGAAACAAAGACAGTGAAAGAGAGAGAAATTCTTACAAAATTCGTTCAAGGGCTGTGATGCCACCTGGATTGACCATATCTAGACCCACAGCTGATTGAGGCATAAGGGTGGACACTCTTGGGGCTGAGAGGTTTGGTGAGGTTGGGTGAGCAAATGCAGACCCTTTAGAGTAATACTGCGTGGTACCCATCCCATGGGTCCCAAATCTCCAGGTTCAAGGGCATCTTCCTACATCGAAAACATGCATGAGAATCCCAGAAGATGGTACATCGTGTGATCGGGAAAGGTTTCTAAAACGCACCTCATTTCTCATCTCCTTGTGCTCGGGTTCGCCATTCCAGCCGCTTTACTAGCAATCTCCCTCCTTGAGAATCAGCACCTTTAACCTCCTGTTCCGTACAGGTTGCAATTGGTCCTGAGGATGAACGGGAAGAGGGGGAACCAATGAGACACTAGCTCTAGGTGTTGGGACAGGCACAGGTCACTCTATTTTCCCATCAGGAAGAAGAATTAACCACAGCCTCAGCCTGCCGCCCGGGACCAGAATAGGGCCTGAAGGAATCCTGCGCTTTTGCGGCCAGCTCCCAAGAAAGCGAGTTGAAAAATGGAGCTCAGGGGCACTGCAATTCACAAACCTGCAGAGTTATAAATGATAACTCTCGTCCACAAATATATTGACGGAAGACAACGAAGAGGATTTGAAAGCAAGGCAGAATTGCAGGAAACAGATTTCAGGAGGTAGATTCGAATCGCCTTTAAAGCACGGGAAAAGCGGCAAAACCTCGACAATGATGCCCTTGGCCAAAAAGGGCGTATGCGTTTTTTCCTGAATATATTCAGGAAAAAACGCATACGCCCTTTTTGGCCAACCAAGCAACCTGGAAAGGCAAATCAGCGCTACAAGGAAGTCTCGCTTCCCATCGGTCAAAAGGGCCATGCTGAATAAAGTGTCAAAACCAGAAATGCAGGACAGGCCATGGAGAAACGGGAGCCTTGCTACGGTGATGGGCGGGATGTAAATTGCCAACAGCCACTCTGCAGAAGTGTACGGTGTGTCCTGAAACATCGAAAAAACTCAGCTTAGAGAGCATAGGGCACTTCCACTCACGGGCGTATAAATTGGGAAAACTAAAAATCAGCAAGACACAGGCACCCCAAAGTTTAGGGCTGCTCTGTTGACAAGAACCTCCACTTCGTTACACCTTAAATATCCCAGGAAAGAGAAAAATGGATAAAGAAGTTGTGGTCCTTTTGTACAATGGAATATCACTCAGCCATGAAATCAACGTCATAAGGCTAGTAGCAGCATGATGAGTGGATTTAGGTACGACGATTCTAAGTGAAATAAGTCACACAGAAAAAGACACTTATCATAAGATATCACTTATAGAGGGAATGTAAAAACCGCTACCCTTGAACTGAATTACAAAACAGAACAGAGTCACACGTTTAGAAAACACACTATGGCTGCTTAACGGGTAAGGTGAGGTGGGGTGATGCATAAAACAAGGGTTTCAAATTAGCTCAGAGACCGTTCCATAAACCCAATATGTAATAGACAAGACCTACTCTTTGCTCAGTGATCTGGACTCAAAACCCCCTATTCACCGCCCAAGAATATATCTGACTAGTAAGAATCTTAAAACCTATGTACTGATATCCCTCTGTAAGTGAGTCAAGTGGGTGTAAAGCGGCATAAACACAGCAGTGAAAAGCAGCTAAACCCCTTTATAAAAATCAATCACTTTTAAAATCCCGTGAAACAAAGACAGTGAAAGAGAGAGAAATTCTTACAAAATTCGTTCAAGGGCTGTGATGCCACCTGGATTGACCATATCTAGACCCACAGCTGATTGAGGCATAAGGGTGGACACTCTTGGGGCTGAGAGGTTTGGTGAGGTTGGGTGAGCAAATGCAGACCCTTTAGAGTAATACTGCGTGGTACCCATCCCATGGGTCCCAAATCTCCAGGTTCAAGGGCATCTTCCTACATCGAAAACATGCATGAGAATCCCAGAAGATGGTACATCGTGTGATCGGGAAAGGTTTCTAAAACGCACCTCATTTCTCATCTCCTTGTGCTCGGGTTCGCCATTCCAGCCGCTTTACTAGCAATCTCCCTCCTTGAGAATCAGCACCTTTAACCTCCTGTTCCGTACAGGTTGCAATTGGTCCTGAGGATGAACGGGAAGAGGGGGAACCAATGAGACACTAGCTCTAGGTGTTGGGACAGGCACAGGTCACTGTATTTTCCCATCAGGAAGAAGAATTAACCACAGCCTCAGCCTGCCGCCCGGGACCAGAATAGGGCCTGAAGGAATCCTGCGCTTTTGCGGCCAGCTCCCAAGAAAGCGAGTTGAAAAATGGAGCTCAGGGGCACTGCAATTCACAAACCTGCAGAGTTATAAATGATAACTCTCGTCCACAAATATATTGACGGAAGACAACGAAGAGGATTTGAAAGCAAGGCAGAATTGCAGGAAACAGATTTCAGGAGGTAGATTCGAATCGCCTTTAAAGCACGGGAAAAGCGGCAAAACCTCGACAATGATGCCCTTGGCCAAAAAGGGCGTATGCGTTTTTTCCTGAATATATTCAGGAAAAAACGCATACGCCCTTTTTGGCCAACCAAGCAACCTGGAAAGGCAAATCAGCGCTACAAGGAAGTCTCGCTTCCCATCGGTCAAAAGGGCCATGCTGAATAAAGTGTCAAAACCAGAAATGCAGGACAGGCCATGGAGAAACGGGAGCCTTGCTACGCTGATGGGCGGGATGTAAATTGCCAACAGCCACTCTGCAGAAGTGTACGGTGTGTCCTGAAACATCGAAAAAACTCAGCTTAGAGAGCATAGGGCACTTCCACTCACGGGCGTATAAATTGGGAAAACTAAAAATCAGCAAGACACAGGCACCCCAAAGTTTAGGGCTGCTCTGTTGACAAGAACCTCCACTTCGTTACACCTTAAATATCCCAGGAAAGAGAAAAATGGATAAAGAAGTTGTGGTCCTTTTGTACAATGGAATATCACTCAGCCATGAAATCAACGTCATAAGGCTAGTAGCAGCATGATGAGTGGATTTAGGTACGACGATTCTAAGTGAAATAAGTCACACAGAAAAAGACACTTATCATAAGATATCACTTATAGAGGGAATGTAAAAACCGCTACCCTTGAACTGAATTACAAAACAGAACAGAGTCACACGTTTAGAAAACACACTATGGCTGCTTAACGGGTAAGGTGAGGTGGGGTGATGCATAAAACAAGGGTTTCAAATTAGCTCAGAGACCGTTCCATAAACCCAATATGTAATAGACAAGACCTACTCTTTGCTCAGTGATCTGGACTCAAAACCCCCTATTCACCGCCCAAGAATATATCTGACTAGTAAGAATCTTAAAACCTATGTACTGATATCCCTCTGTAAGTGAGTCAAGTGGGTGTAAAGCGGCATAAACACAGCAGTGAAAAGCAGCTAAACCCCTTTATAAAAATCAATCACTTTTAAAATCCCGTGAAACAAAGACAGTGAAAGAGAGAGAAATTCTTACAAAATTCGTTCAAGGGCTGTGATGCCACCTGGATTGACCATATCTAGACCCACAGCTGATTGAGGCATAAGGGTGGACACTCTTGGGGCTGAGAGGTTTGGTGAGGTTGGGTGAGCAAATGCAGACCCTTTAGAGTAATACTGCGTGGTACCCATCCCATGGGTCCCAAATCTCCAGGTTCAAGGGCATCTTCCTACATCGAAAACATGCATGAGAATCCCAGAAGATGGTACATCGTGTGATCGGGAAAGGTTTCTAAAACGCACCTCATTTCTCATCTCCTTGTGCTCGGGTTCGCCATTCCAGCCGCTTTACTAGCAATCTCCCTCCTTGAGAATCAGCACCTTTAACCTCCTGTTCCGTACAGGTTGCAATTGGTCCTGAGGATGAACGGGAAGAGGGGGAACCAATGAGACACTAGCTCTAGGTGTTGGGACAGGCACAGGTCACTGTATTTTCCCATCAGGAAGAAGAATTAACCACAGCCTCAGCCTGCCGCCCGGGACCAGAATAGGGCCTGAAGGAATCCTGCGCTTTTGCGGCCAGCTCCCAAGAAAGCGAGTTGAAAAATGGAGCTCAGGGGCACTGCAATTCACAAACCTGCAGAGTTATAAATGATAACTCTCGTCCACAAATATATTGACGGAAGACAACGAAGAGGATTTGAAAGCAAGGCAGAATTGCAGGAAACAGATTTCAGGAGGTAGATTCGAATCGCCTTTAAAGCACGGGAAAAGCGGCAAAACCTCGACAATGATGCCCTTGGCCAAAAAGGGCGTATGCGTTTTTTCCTGAATATATTCAGGAAAAAACGCATACGCCCTTTTTGGCCAACCAAGCAACCTGGAAAGGCAAATCAGCGCTACAAGGAAGTCTCGCTTCCCATCGGTCAAAAGGGCCATGCTGAATAAAGTGTCAAAACCAGAAATGCAGGACAGGCCATGGAGAAACGGGAGCCTTGCTACGCTGATGGGCGGGATGTAAATTGCCAACAGCCACTCTGCAGAAGTGTACGGTGTGTCCTGAAACATCGAAAAAACTCAGCTTAGAGAGCATAGGGCACTTCCACTCACGGGCGTATAAATTGGGAAAACTAAAAATCAGCAAGACACAGGCACCCCAAAGTTTAGGGCTGCTCTGTTGACAAGAACCTCCACTTCGTTACACCTTAAATATCCCAGGAAAGAGAAAAATGGATAAAGAAGTTGTGGTCCTTTTGTACAATGGAATATCACTCAGCCATGAAATCAACGTCATAAGGCTAGTAGCAGCATGATGAGTGGATTTAGGTACGACGATTCTAAGTGAAATAAGTCACACAGAAAAAGACACTTATCATAAGATATCACTTATAGAGGGAATGTAAAAACCGCTACCCTTGAACTGAATTACAAAACAGAACAGAGTCACACGTTTAGAAAACACACTATGGCTGCTTAACGGGTAAGGTGAGGTGGGGTGATGCATAAAACAAGGGTTTCAAATTAGCTCAGAGACCGTTCCATAAACCCAATATGTAATAGACAAGACCTACTCTTTGCTCAGTGATCTGGACTCAAAACCCCCTATTCACCGCCCAAGAATATATCTGACTAGTAAGAATCTTAAAACCTATGTACTGATATCCCTCTGTAAGTGAGTCAAGTGGGTGTAAAGCGGCATAAACACAGCAGTGAAAAGCAGCTAAACCCCTTTATAAAAATCAATCACTTTTAAAATCCCGTGAAACAAAGACAGTGAAAGAGAGAGAAATTCTTACAAAATTCGTTCAAGGGCTGTGATGCCACCTGGATTGACCATATCTAGACCCACAGCTGATTGAGGCATAAGGGTGGACACTCTTGGGGCTGAGAGGTTTGGTGAGGTTGGGTGAGCAAATGCAGACCCTTTAGAGTAATACTGCGTGGTACCCATCCCATGGGTCCCAAATCTCCAGGTTCAAGGGCATCTTCCTACATCGAAAACATGCATGAGAATCCCAGAAGATGGTACATCGTGTGATCGGGAAAGGTTTCTAAAACGCACCTCATTTCTCATCTCCTTGTGCTCGGGTTCGCCATTCCAGCCGCTTTACTAGCAATCTCCCTCCTTGAGAATCAGCACCTTTAACCTCCTGTTCCGTACAGGTTGCAATTGGTCCTGAGGATGAACGGGAAGAGGGGGAACCAATGAGACACTAGCTCTAGGTGTTGGGACAGGCACAGGTCACTCTATTTTCCCATCAGGAAGAAGAATTAACCACAGCCTCAGCCTGCCGCCCGGGACCAGAATAGGGCCTGAAGGAATCCTGCGCTTTTGCGGCCAGCTCCCAAGAAAGCGAGTTGAAAAATGGAGCTCAGGGGCACTGCAATTCACAAACCTGCAGAGTTATAAATGATAACTCTCGTCCACAAATATATTGACGGAAGACAACGAAGAGGATTTGAAAGCAAGGCAGAATTGCAGGAAACAGATTTCAGGAGGTAGATTCGAATCGCCTTTAAAGCACGGGAAAAGCGGCAAAACCTCGACAATGATGCCCTTGGCCAAAAAGGGCGTATGCGTTTTTTCCTGAATATATTCAGGAAAAAACGCATACGCCCTTTTTGGCCAACCAAGCAACCTGGAAAGGCAAATCAGCGCTACAAGGAAGTCTCGCTTCCCATCGGTCAAAAGGGCCATGCTGAATAAAGTGTCAAAACCAGAAATGCAGGACAGGCCATGGAGAAACGGGAGCCTTGCTACGCTGATGGGCGGGATGTAAATTGCCAACAGCCACTCTGCAGAAGTGTACGGTGTGTCCTGAAACATCGAAAAAACTCAGCTTAGAGAGCATAGGGCACTTCCACTCACGGGCGTATAAATTGGGAAAACTAAAAATCAGCAAGACACAGGCACCCCAAAGTTTAGGGCTGCTCTGTTGACAAGAACCTCCACTTCGTTACACCTTAAATATCCCAGGAAAGAGAAAAATGGATAAAGAAGTTGTGGTCCTTTTGTACAATGGAATATCACTCAGCCATGAAATCAACGTCATAAGGCTAGTAGCAGCATGATGAGTGGATTTAGGTACGACGATTCTAAGTGAAATAAGTCACACAGAAAAAGACACTTATCATAAGATATCACTTATAGAGGGAATGTAAAAACCGCTACCCTTGAACTGAATTACAAAACAGAACAGAGTCACACGTTTAGAAAACACACTATGGCTGCTTAACGGGTAAGGTGAGGTGGGGTGATGCATAAAACAAGGGTTTCAAATTAGCTCAGAGACCGTTCCATAAACCCAATATGTAATAGACAAGACCTACTCTTTGCTCAGTGATCTGGACTCAAAACCCCCTATTCACCGCCCAAGAATATATCTGACTAGTAAGAATCTTAAAACCTATGTACTGATATCCCTCTGTAAGTGAGTCAAGTGGGTGTAAAGCGGCATAAACACAGCAGTGAAAAGCAGCTAAACCCCTTTATAAAAATCAATCACTTTTAAAATCCCGTGAAACAAAGACAGTGAAAGAGAGAGAAATTCTTACAAAATTCGTTCAAGGGCTGTGATGCCACCTGGATTGACCATATCTAGACCCACAGCTGATTGAGGCATAAGGGTGGACACTCTTGGGGCTGAGAGGTTTGGTGAGGTTGGGTGAGCAAATGCAGACCCTTTAGAGTAATACTGCGTGGTACCCATCCCATGGGTCCCAAATCTCCAGGTTCAAGGGCATCTTCCTACATCGAAAACATGCATGAGAATCCCAGAAGATGGTACATCGTGTGATCGGGAAAGGTTTCTAAAACGCACCTCATTTCTCATCTCCTTGTGCTCGGGTTCGCCATTCCAGCCGCTTTACTAGCAATCTCCCTCCTTGAGAATCAGCACCTTTAACCTCCTGTTCCGTACAGGTTGCAATTGGTCCTGAGGATGAACGGGAAGAGGGGGAACCAATGAGACACTAGCTCTAGGTGTTGGGACAGGCACAGGTCACTGTATTTTCCCATCAGGAAGAAGAATTAACCACAGCCTCAGCCTGCCGCCCGGGACCAGAATAGGGCCTGAAGGAATCCTGCGCTTTTGCGGCCAGCTCCCAAGAAAGCGAGTTGAAAAATGGAGCTCAGGGGCACTGCAATTCACAAACCTGCAGAGTTATAAATGATAACTCTCGTCCACAAATATATTGACGGAAGACAACGAAGAGGATTTGAAAGCAAGGCAGAATTGCAGGAAACAGATTTCAGGAGGTAGATTCGAATCGCCTTTAAAGCACGGGAAAAGCGGCAAAACCTCGACAATGATGCCCTTGGCCAAAAAGGGCGTATGCGTTTTTTCCTGAATATATTCAGGAAAAAACGCATACGCCCTTTTTGGCCAACCAAGCAACCTGGAAAGGCAAATCAGCGCTACAAGGAAGTCTCGCTTCCCATCGGTCAAAAGGGCCATGCTGAATAAAGTGTCAAAACCAGAAATGCAGGACAGGCCATGGAGAAACGGGAGCCTTGCTACGCTGATGGGCGGGATGTAAATTGCCAACAGCCACTCTGCAGAAGTGTACGGTGTGTCCTGAAACATCGAAAAAACTCAGCTTAGAGAGCATAGGGCACTTCCACTCACGGGCGTATAAATTGGGAAAACTAAAAATCAGCAAGACACAGGCACCCCAAAGTTTAGGGCTGCTCTGTTGACAAGAACCTCCACTTCGTTACACCTTAAATATCCCAGGAAAGAGAAAAATGGATAAAGAAGTTGTGGTCCTTTTGTACAATGGAATATCACTCAGCCATGAAATCAACGTCATAAGGCTAGTAGCAGCATGATGAGTGGATTTAGGTACGACGATTCTAAGTGAAATAAGTCACACAGAAAAAGACACTTATCATAAGATATCACTTATAGAGGGAATGTAAAAACCGCTACCCTTGAACTGAATTAACAAAACAGAACAGAGTCACACGTTTAGAAAACACACTATGGCTGCTTAACGGGTAAGGTGAGGTGGGGTGATGCATAAAACAAGGGTTCAAATTAGCTCAGAGACCGTTCCATAAACCCAATATGTAATAGACAAGACCTACTCTTTGCTCAGTGATCTGGACTCAAAACCCCCTATTCACCGCCCAAGAATATATCTGACTAGTAAGAATCTTAAAACCTATGTACTGATATCCCTCTGTAAGTGAGTCAAGTGGGTGTAAAGCGGCATAAACACAGCAGTGAAAAGCAGCTAAACCCCTTTATAAAAATCAATCACTTTTAAAATCCCGTGAAACAAAGACAGTGAAAGAGAGAGAAATTCTTACAAAATTCGTTCAAGGGCTGTGATGCCACCTGGATTGACCATATCTAGACCCACAGCTGATTGAGGCATAAGGGTGGACACTCTTGGGGCTGAGAGGTTTGGTGAGGTTGGGTGAGCAAATGCAGACCCTTTAGAGTAATACTGCGTGGTACCCATCCCATGGGTCCCAAATCTCCAGGTTCAAGGGCATCTTCCTACATCGAAAACATGCATGAGAATCCCAGAAGATGGTACATCGTGTGATCGGGAAAGGTTTCTAAAACGCACCTCATTTCTCATCTCCTTGTGCTCGGGTTCGCCATTCCAGCCGCTTTACTAGCAATCTCCCTCCTTGAGAATCAGCACCTTTAAACCTCCTGTTCCGTACAGGTTGCAATTGGTCCTGAGGATGAACGGGAAGAGGGGGAACCAATGAGACACTAGCTCTAGGTGTTGGGACAGGCACAGGTCACTGTATTTTCCCATCAGGAAAGAAGAATTAACCACAGCCTCAGCCTGCCGCCCGGGACCAGAATAGGGCCTGAAGGAATCCTGCGCTTTTGCGGCCAGCTCCCAAGAAAGCGAGTTGAAAAATGGAGCTCAGGGGCACTGCAATTCACAAACCTGCAGAGTTATAAATGATAACTCTCGTCCACAAATATATTGACGGAAGACAACGAAGAGGATTTGAAAGCAAGGCAGAATTGCAGGAAACAGATTTCAGGAGGTAGATTCGAATCGCCTTTAAAGCACGGGAAAAGCGGCAAAACCTCGACAATGATGCCCTTGGCCAAAAAGGGCGTATGCGTTTTTCCTGAATATATTCAGGAAAAAACGCATACGCCCTTTTTGGCCAACCAAGCAACCTGGAAAGGCAAATCAGCGCTACAAGGAAGTCTCGCTTCCCATCGGTCAAAAGGGCCATGCTGAATAAAGTGTCAAAACCAGAAATGCAGGACAGGCCATGGAGAAACGGGAGCCTTGCTACGCTGATGGGCGGGATGTAAATTGCCAACAGCCACTCTGCAGAAGTGTACGGTGTGTCCTGAAACATCGAAAAAACTCAGCTTAGAGAGCATAGGGCACTTCCCACTCACGGGCGTATAAAATTGGGAAAACTAAAAATCAGCAAGACACAGGCACCCCAAAGTTTAGGGCTGCTCTGTTGACAAGAACCTCCACTTCGTTACACCTTAAATATCCCAGGAAAGAGAAAAAATGGATAAAGAAGTTGTGGTCCTTTTGTACAATGGAATATCACTCAGCCATGAAATCAACGTCATAAGGCTAGTAGCAGCATGATGAGTGGATTTAGGTACGACGATTCTAAGTGAAATAAGTCACACAGAAAAAGACACTTATCATAAGATATCACTTATAGAGGGAATGTAAAAACCGCTACCCTTGAACTGAATTACAAAACAGAACAGAGTCACACGTTTAGAAAACACACTATGGCTGCTTAACGGAAAGGTGAGGTGGGGTGATGCATAAAACAAGGGTTTCAAATTAGCTCAGAGACCGTTCCATAAACCCAATATGTAATAGACAAGACCTACTCTTTGCTCAGTGATCTGGACTCAAAACCCCCTATTCACCGCCCAAGAATATATCTGACTAGTAAGAATCTTAAAACCTATGTACTGATATCCTCTGTAAGTGAGTCAAGTGGGTGTAAAGCGGCATAAACACAGCAGTGAAAAGCAGCTAAACCCCTTTATAAAAATCAATCACTTTTAAAATCCCGTGAAACAAAGACAGTGAAAGAGAGAGAAAATTCTTACAAAATTCGTTCAAGGGCTGTGATGCCACCTGGATTGACCATATCTAGACCCACAGCTGATTGAGGCATAAGGGTGGACACTCTTGGGGCTGAGAGGTTTGGTGAGGTTGGGTGAGCAAATGCAGACCCTTTAGAGTAATACTGCGTGGTACCCATCCATGGGTCCCAAATCTCCAGGTTCAAAGGGCATCTTCCTACATCGAAAACATGCATGAGAATCCCAGAAGATGGTACATCGTGTGATCGGGAAAGGTTTCTAAAACGCACCTCATTTCTCATCTCCTTGTGCTCGGGTTCGCCATTCCAGCCGCTTTACTAGCAATCTCCCTCCTTGAGAATCAGCACCTTTAACCTCCTGTTCCGTACAGGTTGCAATTGGTCCTGAGGATGAACGGGAAGAGGGGGAACCAATGAGACACTAGCTCTAGGTGTTGGGACAGGCACAGGTCACTGTATTTCCCATCAGGAAGAAGAATTAACCACAGCCTCAGCCTGCCGCCCGGGACCAGAATAGGGCCTGAAGGAATCCTGCGCTTTTGCGGCCAGCTCCCAAGAAAGCGAGTTGAAAAATGGAGCTCAGGGCACTGCAATTCACAAACCTGCAGAGTTATAAATGATAACTCTCGTCCACAAATATATTGACGGAAGACAACGAAGAGGATTTGAAAGCAAGGCAGAATTGCAGGAAACAGATTTCAGGAGGTAGATTCGAATCGCCTTTAAAGCACGGGAAAAGCGGCAAAACCTCGACAATGATGCCCTTGGCCAAAAAGGGCGTATGCGTTTTTTCCTGAATATATTCAGGAAAAAACGCATACGCCCTTTTTGGCCAACCAAGCAACCTGGAAAGGCAAATCAGCGCTACAAGGAAGTCTCGCTTCCCATCGGTCAAAAGGGCCATGCTGAATAAAGTGTCAAAACCAGAAATGCAGGACAGGCCATGGAGAAACGGGAGCCTTGCTACGGTGATGGGCGGGATGTAAATTGCCAACAGCCACTCTGCAGAAGTGTACGGTGTGTCCTGAAACATCGAAAAAACTCAGCTTAGAGAGCATAGGGCACTTCCACTCACGGGCGTATAAATTGGGAAAACTAAAAATCAGCAAGACACAGGCACCCCAAAGTTTAGGGCTGCTCTGTTGACAAGAACCTCCACTTCGTTACACCTTAAATATCCCAGGAAAGAGAAAAATGGATAAAGAAGTTGTGGTCCTTTTGTACAATGGAATATCACTCAGCCATGAAATCAACGTCATAAGGCTAGTAGCAGCATGATGAGTGGATTTAGGTACGACGATTCTAAGTGAAATAAGTCACACAGAAAAAGACACTTATCATAAGATATCACTTATAGAGGGAATGTAAAAACCGCTACCCTTGAACTGAATTACAAAACAGAACAGAGTCACACGTTTAGAAAACACACTATGGCTGCTTAACGGGTAAGGTGAGGTGGGGTGATGCATAAAACAAGGGTTTCAAATTAGCTCAGAGACCGTTCCATAAACCAATATGTAATAGACAAGACCTACTCTTTGCTCAGTGATCTGAGACTCAAAACCCCCTATTCACCGCCCAAGAATATATCTGACTAGTAAGAATCTTAAAACCTATGTACTGATATCCCTCTGTAAGTGAGTCAAGTGGGTGTAAAGCGGCATAAACACAGCAGTGAAAAGCAGCTAAACCCCTTTATAAAAATCAATCACTTTTAAAATCCCGTGAACAAAGACAGTGAAAGAGAGAGAAATTCTTACAAAATTCGTTCAAGGGCTGTGATGCCACCTGGATTGACCATATCTAGACCACAGCTGATTGAGGCATAAGGGTGGACACTCTTGGGGCTGAGAGGTTTGGTGAGGTTGGGTGAGCAAATGCAGACCCTTTAGAGTAATACTGCGTGGTACCCATCCCATGGGTCCCAAATCTCCAGGTTCAAGGGCATCTTCCTACATCGAAAACATGCATGAGAATCCCAGAAGATGGTACATCGTGTGATCGGGAAAGGTTTCTAAAACGCACCTCATTTCTCATCTCCTTGTGCTCGGGTTCGCCATTCCAGCCGCTTTACTAGCAATCTCCCTCCTTGAGAATCAGCACCTTTAACCTCCTGTTCCGTACAGGTTGCAATTGGTCCTGAGGATGAACGGGAAGAGGGGGAACCAATGAGACACTAGCTCTAGGTGTTGGGACAGGCACAGGTCACTGTATTTTCCCATCAGGAAGAAGAATTAACCACAGCCTCAGCCTGCCGCCCGGGACCAGAATAGGGCCTGAAGGAATCCTGCGCTTTTGCGGCCAGCTCCCAAGAAAGCGAGTTGAAAAATGGAGCTCAGGGGCACTGCAATTCACAAACCTGCAGAGTTATAAATGATAACTCTCGTCCACAAATATATTGACGGAAGACAACGAAGAGGATTTGAAAGCAAGGCAGAATTGCAGGAAACAGATTTCCAGGAGGTAGATTCGAATCGCCTTTAAAGCACGGGAAAAGCGGCAAAACCTCGACAATGATGCCCTTGGCCAAAAAGGGCGTATGCGTTTTTTCCTGAATATATTCAGGAAAAAACGCATACGCCCTTTTTGGCCAACCAAGCAACCTGGAAAGGCAAATCAGCGCTACAAGGAAGTCTCGCTTCCCATCGGTCAAAAGGGCCATGCTGAATAAAGTGTCAAAACCAGAAATGCAGGACAGGCCATGGAGAAACGGGAGCCTTGCTACGCTGATGGGCGGGATGTAAATTGCCAACAGCCACTCTGCAGAAGTGTACGGTGTGTCCTGAAACATCGAAAAAAACTCAGCTTAGAGAGCATAGGGCACTTCCACTCACGGGCGTATAAATTGGGAAAACTAAAAATCAGCAAGACACAGGCACCCCAAAGTTTAGGGCTGCTCTGTTGACAAGAACCTCCACTTCGTTACACCTTAAATATCCCAGGAAAGAGAAAAATGGATAAAGAAGTTGTGGTCCTTTTGTACAATGGAATATCACTCAGCCATGAAATCAACGTCATAAGGCTAGTAGCAGCATGATGAGTGGATTTAGGTACGACGATTCTAAGTGAAATAAGTCACACAGAAAAAGACACTTATCATAAGATATCACTTATAGAGGGAATGTAAAAACCGCTACCCTTGAACTGAATTACAAAACAGAACAGAGTCACACGTTTAGAAAACACACTATGGCTGCTTAACGGGTAAGGTGAGGTGGGGTGATGCATAAAACAAGGGTTTCAAAATTAGCTCAGAGACCGTTCCATAAACCCAATATGTAATAGACAAGACCTACTCTTTGCTCAGTGATCTGGACTCAAAACCCCCTATTCACCGCCCAAGAATATATCTGACTAGTAAGAATCTTAAAACCTATGTACTGATATCCCTCTGTAAGTGAG